>NC_048238.1:111479578-111547602 GCF_002007445.2 Ailuropoda melanoleuca
TTTTCCCCTAGCAGGATGGAGTCCTGGGGCTCCTTTTCCTGGTGCCATCTGCCTGTCCTACCCTGGGGCCCATTGCAGGGATGGCGCCCCGGTCTTGCTCCCTCCTGCCGCCTGCCTGTGCGGGCCTCAGGCTCAGGCCTGGCCTGGCCTGTAGCCTCTGCCCAGCGCTGTCCTCAAGGGCTTGTTCTCCCCCAGGCTGGCATCTTCTGCCCTTGCTGCCCCACGTGTGTCACAGCTGCGTGGGCACGATGTGGTGTCCAGGGACAGGGGCTCCTGGTTAACTCAGCTGAGCTCTGAAGCTGTGCTTCTGTGGGGGCCCTGGCCAACATGCCTGGTCGAAGTGGCGGGGCCTGACTTTATTCACCTGTGTCCTGCCTGCCTTGAGTGGGACAGTGTCTCCTGGAACTGGCCACTGGGAGCCTAGGGTAGCAGGCCAGACCCAGATTCAAGAACAGTGTGGACCCAANAGGCCTTGGGTATTTTATTCTCATGGAGCCACTGACCGTGCACCCCTTGAGCTGGAGTCTTTGCAGGGTGCCTACTGTGTGTTAGGACCAAGCAGCCCCGAGCCATCCTCTCTAGCTGCGGCTGCTGGCTCCTGGATCTGCCCTGTGGATCTCCTCTTCCCCTGGGACTGTCAGGGGCCCCAGCTGGAGAGCTAGGGTCAGGAGCACAGCTGCCAGACTCAACCCCTTGCCACGTTTGTAGTGCANGTCTGCCCTGTGTGGATCTCCTCTTCCCCTGGGACTGTCAGGGGCCCCAGCTGGAGAGCTAGGGTCAGGAGCACAGCTGCCAGACTCAACCCCTTGCCACGTTTGTAGTGCACTCCTCTCTGCCTCCCTGTTCCTGGATGCTGCTCTGCCCACTCTAGCAGCCTGACACTGCACACCCGGTGCCCTACCTTGGGCTGCCGGGGCTTCTGCCCCAGTGGGGCTGACACCCTAGCACCAGCAGAGCCACCGTCCACTGGACCAAGGGCAGCTACTGCCCCTCCTCTGCCCCTGGGCACCTCAGGAGCCCTTGGTGGAGGAGGGGGATGGCCTGAGCCCTTGGGAGTGGGAGTCCTGGAGCCCAAGCTGTCCTGGTGGGACGACTCCAGAACTCTACGTTGCTTTGGGGAAGGAGGCCCATCTAAGCTTTCAGAGAGGTAGTCCCAGAGTCCTAGAGAGCACCAAGTGGAGACCTTGAAGACTGGGGCTCCATCAGAGCCCCCTGGAGCAATCGGCAACCTTTAGATTGGGGCACATGGAGATGAATGGAGATGGTTGTCCTTGGGGAATAAATGGGGGGGACTATTTCCTCCCTTTCCTGTCTTCTTTCATGCAAGAAACCACAGTGGGTGCCAAGCACACCTCACCTCCCCTTTTCCTGCAACAGACAGAGGCCTGTAGAGGGCCATTCCATCCAGAAGCTGTGCCCTCTCTCTCCCTTTAGGGTGCCCCAAGCTCAGCTCCCCTTCCTCTCATGCTGCCCCCTCGCTCTGCCCCAGCTACTCCAGAGTGTCACCATGTCAACCTTGCCACTTTCCCAGGCCCCATGTTGGGTCCACTAGGCTCCACTTGTCTTTCTGCCCGGACCCATGGCCTGCTCAGGTACTGAGTGCTTGTGGGGCAGCTGCACTCCCAGACAGGGTCAGTCCCTCCTCTCAGCACACTTGGGTTGGGATCAGTTGGTGAAAGAAGCTGTATCACTGTCCCTCTCTGAGGTCCTGGTGCACTGGTGACCTGAGACCGGCTCATTGACCTGACCATCATGCCCTTTTGTCATTGATAAGGAGGCACCATGTTGTGTCCATGCCCACCACACACTACGGAACATCCAGGTCTCTGCCCTTGCGCTGGCACGGTGAGGGGCAGAGGCAGGGAGCCTGGGGAAGTCCATACCAAAGGTGGCTGGGCCCTGGGGGATGAGCCAGGTGGGAGTGACTTGCAGCAAGCAAGGGAGGCTGAAGCTGTGGGGGTGCTGAGAAAGTCAGAAGCAATTAATTTCTTTCATTTTTCCCTGTATATTCTAAATGCACGTGTTACTTTTAGGAANCTTTTAGGAACACACACACACACACACACACAAATGTGGGAGAAAGACTAGCATGCAGGAAAAAGAAACAGCCAGGAGCCAGGGGTAGGTAGGGTCTCAGCTCCAATCTCTGACCCAAGCTCACCACGTAACCATAAACAGAAGCCCATGGGTGCTGTGCCAAGTGAGACTGGGTCTGGCCAAGTCCTACCGCCTGAACAAGGAGCTGGTCAGAGGCAAGGAAGTGATGCCAGGACCCCATCCATCAGGCAAGTCTTCGTGGAGCCTCTGCCTCCCACCTGCATGCCTGGAGTGGGGTCCAGCCCCTCTGTGCTTTTCCACCCTCTGCTGGCAGGACAGAAGCAGTATGTGTGGCCTCACATGGCATACTACCCTGGGTATCCTTAGCACTTGCTTTTAAAAAAATATATGTAAATTTTTCAGGTTACGAAATACCCCCCTCCCCGACAGAAAACCTGGAGGTAAGCAACAATACAGCCAGGTAAGGGACCGGATTAGACCCACAAGTGATGGGGCATTTCAGAGTACTACGAGCCTTCTTCCATGCCATTAAACAAGCAGCTTTCGGGGAGAAACCCCGCCAAACACACGCCTCATTTCCTTCCCATTCCCCTGCCCTTGGACACTGCGGCAGGTTGTCAGCTCTTCTCCGTTAAAACATCTGTAGCCAGCATTGTGCATGCACCCTCGCCTGCATTTCCAAGTGGGCTCTCCACATCCCATGGAGGCACAGTTCTTTGCCTAGTTACAGCAGCTTTGGGTAACGAGTCAGGAAGTGAACCCTACAAGTAAAGCACAAACATGTGCATGGGTAGCATGTGATCTCTACCCCAACCCCAACGCAAAAAGGGAGAAGCAACAAAGCCAGATGTCGAACCTGGAGACCCAAGGCCTGGAGACCCCCAGCCAGGGGAGCCTGATCCCTAGCCAGCAGAAAGAGCCCACACATTAAAAATAAATGGTCTTTTTATTGTGTGTCCATGAAAACAAAGTCAGGGTGGCCTTGGTTAATCCCCCCAAAGAGGTGACAACAGACAGGAGGCATGCAATGACAACAACCATGTTCTCTCCAGGAGAAGGGTCTCACCCTCCTAGGCCCTAAGGGTCAGAGGCAAGCAGGACCAGGAGACTCAGAGGAAGGCCTGCCCGGGCCCACCATGCCACGGAGGGCCTGGGCTTGCTGCCTCCCTGGCAGAACAAGGCAGGGGGAACAAGCACTGACCTGGGCCAAGCCCAGCACTCCCAAGCTAGAACACACAGAAAAGCCCCCACCCCCTCCCCCAGCAAACACTACTAAGGCAGTCAGCCAGGACTTCTGAGAACAGCTGGCCATGAAGCCAGACCCTCAGGGCTCCGTCCAGAAGGGATTGCCATCCTCAGCCTGCATGGAGTAGTAAACAAAGAGCAGGAAGGCAGCAAAGACCAGGAACAGGAGCAGCTGGCCCCAAAGTGGGACCTGGCGGTCCTGGCCCAGACCAGCCCCTGGGGCCTGCTTTTCTGGCCGGATAGCACGACGGGTGAGCCACGAAGTGGGGGAAGCTGAAGATGAGGATATGGGAGCGGTGGAAGAGGATGTGGGATAATAGGACATGCCCAGAGAGCTTCTGGAGACGTTGGAGACAGGGCGGTAGTGCACGATGTTCTGGTAGGTGCTGTCCCGGCCATAGGCAGGGCGTTCCCTGAGGCAAAGAGGAGACATGAGCCAGGAGGGCCTGGGCCTAGAATCAGCCCCAGTGCCTGGCCCTTCCTGCTACTCACCTATCCTTGCTTTCCTCTTCAGAAGAGAAAAAGCTGTCATCGCGCACCTGTAGATAAGAGTCCGGGAGAGGGGACTGGCCGGCAGGGTCAGTGTGGCCTGTCCTGTCCCTCAGTTCAAATTTCCCCAGCCGGCTTATTCTGACCATTGCTTAGAGGCCCAGACGCTGTTCCCTCCAAAACTCTCTGAGTTCCCAGCCTTATGTCCGTAGGGCTTTGTCACTTACTCAAGCACTGTCCTGGCTGCTTGCACCTTACTTTGTGCACCAGGGTTCTGAGAAAGCTCAAACCTACATCCCAGACCAGGGTGCAAGGCATGTGCCACGTATTCTAATCTTAACAGTTCCGACAGCCCCCCCAGAAGACGGCCCTGACTGGGAAGTTGTCTGTTCACCTTACCTCTCTGGAGGCACAGGACCTACCATTTGCACCCAGTAGCCCCCTTGTTTTGTCCAAACCCAGCTATGACCCCCAAGGGTTGTACCCAACTGCTCAACAGCCAGCTCACCTGGTGGTGAAAAGTGTCTGTATCTGCCAGTGAAGCTGAGGGCTGACGGAATCCCTTGGAGGTGCCCACAGGCTCCGGTTCCCCGTAAGTCCTAGTGCTCAAGTAACTCTCCTCATAGTAGTCATCACTATAGCCTTGGGAAAGGGAGACAGTGATAGCAAAGAGGACAGCAGTGTCCCCCACCTGGCCCAGTGGCCCTACTGTGAATCCCATTTATGGGCCTGTGGCACGGTTTCTCCAGGGCTGCTGAGAATGATGGGGATTGAAATCTCAGGTTCTCCCTGACACCAGGGTCCCTGAGGGAGTGGAATAAAGGTGGCAGGGTGCCCACCCCACCCCAGCTCAGCCTTACCCTTGCTCTGGTAAAGTAAAGCGTCCTCCTTCTTGGGCAGATCGTACATATCCGAATCCACAGATGCTGAATCTAAGTCTGAATGGGGGGGGGGCCAGGAGCATTTGCCCCCATGGCTCCCCTCCCTTTTCCCCGTGCCCCTCCCAGCCAGCGCCCCTGCCACACCCTCCCGATCCCATCCTCCCCATTGCCCAAACCCTGTCCCCATGGGAAGCCAGGTGGAGCTCTGGGGCGGGGGCCTCACCGGAGAACCGATAGGAGAAAGAGGATGCGGACGAGTTCGGGGGCGAGAGCCTCCGCCTCTGGGTCTCGTATTCGAAGATTTTCTTTTCGTAGAGCTTGCGAGTGGAACCTGGCCAGACACGGGACGCGAGGCGGTCAGGGACGCGGGCCGGGAACCCGGGGATAGCGCGAGGAGGGGGCCCGCTCGCCGCCGCGTACCCACAACAGGCCCATGCGGGATGTTGTACTGGCGCAGCACGGCGGCCAGCTCAGCGTCCGACAGGACTGCGTAGTCGTCCATGGCAGGCGGCGAGCGGCGGGCGCGGGTGGCGGGCGGCGGGGACCTGGGGGTGGCCCGGGCCTGGCGACACAGGCCGAGCTACCGCTGCCTCAGAGCACCGCGGAGGCAGCGCGAGCGTCTCGGGAACGGCAGCACTCGCGTCACTCCTGCGTCACGCTCGCGTCACGGCCGCGGGCGCTGCGGACGGCGCGCGCTGTGCGGGGCGGGGCCGGGCCGCGAGCAGCTGCCGCTGTAGATCCATCCCGTCGTGGGAGCAGGCGGGGCGNTGCCGCAGCGCAGCGGGAAGGGACCCGATCCCAAGAGCGGGCCCTTGGAGAGCGCGGGTCCCAGGCCAGGCGCTGCTGCGAACGCTTTGCGCGCGTGCCCCATGCCAGGGAAGCAGCCGCCTCAGACCCCCGGTGCCAGGCCCGCCTTCCCGCTCTACGCGGCCCTGGCCTGCGCACCTGCGCCCGCCGTCCCGCCGGTCCCCACTGCCTCCCTCCCTCCCTCCCCACTCCACCCGGGAGGAAATGGGGCACTGGGCCAGGAGGCCACCAGCACTCCTGGAGCAAGCAGCCTTGCAAGGGACTGGGCGTGCCAATGGGCACTGGCAGAGGGCCGAGTGAGGCGTGCAGACAGCGAGTGTACGCCTGACCCACCCTGCCATCCACCTGGGGCGCTGGAGGTTTCCTCTCCTGTTGGAATGCCTCCCCCGATGGCCCCAGGAGGCAGCCGGGCAGGGGAGAAGGGGAACCTTCCAGACTCAGAGGGCCTGCTCAGGAGTTCCAGTAAGGCTTGGCAGGCTCTGAGTACTTGGGTCTAGGTGGGCTTCAGCACCCGTGGCAGTGCAGAGGGGGCCCCGAAGGACAGGTACCAGGGTACTGATGTGTGTGAATCAGGAAAGGCTGCCAAGGCCTGCTGAAGAGCCTAGACTGCCATTAGGAATTGGTGAGGGCCTTGGTCAGCAAAGAGCTGTTCCTGGGGAGATTGGAAAGGAGGTGACGATGATATTCTAAATGAAGCCAACTCACAGAGTGTGGGTCCAACCCAAGCGGCCCTCCCTGGGCAGGCCCAGAACTGGGAAGCATAGAGAGAGGAGGTGCTATCTCTGATATCAGGTGACACCTGTTAACAGAAGAGAGGAGGTCTCTGGTCCAACCCGGGCTGGTTGGTCCAGCTGGTGAGGGTCACAGACCAGTTCTCTGTGGGTCACGGGGTGGAGAAGAGGTAGCCACACAGGAAGTGGTGAGACATGGCCTTGACGGAACCACACCCAAAGACCCTCAGAAGAGTTGCCGCTGGCCGGGTTTTAGACTACAGGCGAAGCCTGCTCTGTCTCCTGAAATGGGAGGAGATGTGTGAGTCTCCAGACAAGTGCATGGCAGTAAAAGGGGGACAGCCCTGAGCAGGGCAGGCTGCTTATCTTTCAGAGCAGGGAAGGAGATGGCATTTGGGCTCTGGGCGCTCAGAGGCTGCCTCGTGGAATTTTGAGTTTTGGCAAGATCAGATTCCCCAGCACCTCTCCAAGCCTTCTTCTGCAATGCTGGCCCCTGTCCCAGAGGCTCAGTCCTCCCCCATGCCACCCCTCCCCGTAGGGATCTAAGCTGTTTCCTTATGAGGTCAAGGAATTCTAGGTTTGCCTTCTCCCCAAGGAACACCCCCTCCTTCAGCACCTGCCTCGGCACTCTGCCTTTTATGTCCCACCCACTGCCCCACTATGGGGGTCCCACCACGGATGGCACCAGGAGGCTGAACTGTGATGGTCCCCTGCGCCCACCCTGTGGGCACCTATAGCCCAAGCCCAGCCCTGCTGCAGTGCAGACTTGTTCCAGGCCACCAGAAACCACACACGCCCTTGACCATGGGAGCTAAGAGGTACTCTGTGCTACCCCCATCACATAGAGGAGGAATTGGGGGCCTAGAGAGATAGGAGATTTGCCAAGGACCTCTAGTGCAGCAATTCATTATCACAGACATTCCCACAGCTAGATTTTGGTTCTCAGAGCAATGACCTGGACAGTGTGGCCCAGTGAGGGTTCTGAGTCCTTAGAGGGGCTGTTGGGGGAAATCTTCGACCTCCAGCAGAGTCTTTCTGGGAAGGGTGTGCGCAGGTACATAAGAGGAGGAAGTTTTCTGCAACTGCAGCCAGGGTGAGAAGGGCTAGGAAGCCACCGATTCCAGGTCAAGGGTAAGAAGACGGTTTCTCTCGAGACACCTGGGTGGCTCAGTCAGAAAAGCTCCTGCCTTTGGCTCAGGTAATGATCCCGGGTCCTGGGATCAAGCCCCAAGTTGGCCTCCCTGCTCACTGGGGAGGCTGCTTCTCTCTTTCCCTCTGCCCTTCTCCCTGCTTGTGTGTTCTCTCTCTCATTCTCTCTCTCAAATAAATAAATAAAATTTTAAAGAAAAGAAGACGGTTTCTCTTTTAAGGATGGGATGGCTTCTAAGCAGTACATTGTGTAACTTGCAGTCCCAGGAGGATTGAAAGTTATAAGGAAAGATACCAACACGAATACGTTTCTCAGCATCCGTGTCCAAGAAGATTGTTCACTGAGCTGTTAACATTATCTTTAAGCTCAGAATGTTCTTAATACTTTAGTTTGATACAAAACTTAACTTTTCGGCAAGCCTGGGTGGCTCATGGACTTGATTTTGGCTCAGCTCATGCTCAGGGTTGTGGGATTGAGCCCTTAATTGCGCTCCATGCTCAACGGGAGTCTGCTTGAGATTCTCTCTCCCCCTCTCCCTCTGCCCCTCCTCCCCTGCTCATGCTCTCTCTCAAATAAATAAATAAATCTTGTTAAAAAGTCCCAAAACTTCACAGGCACCTGGGTGGCTCAGTCGGTTAAGCGTCTCCCTTCAGCTCAGGTCATGATTCCTGGTCCTGGAATCGAGCCCCACATTGGGCTCCCTGCTCAGCAGGAAGTCTGCCTCTCCCTCTCCCTCTGCCCCTCCCCCCGCTCATGCTTTCTCTCTCTCTTAAATAAAATCTTAAAAAAATAAATTTAAGAAGTTTTAAAAACTTAACTTTTTAAGAATGTTAAAGATCCTTTGGGTTTTACCTGGTGATATTCAAATGCTTTGAAACATTGCTCAGAGAGTAACAAAAGCCTTAAGATCATAACTATTGTGAAAATTAATATATGGAAGATTGTCACAATCAATATAAATTAGTGAATGGTTAGCCAGCTAAAAGTCTCTTAGAGAATGCTTTATGTTCCAGTTCTAGAATACATCAGTTCATCTTGATTCTATTGGCATGGCCAGGTGGAGATTCAGCCTGCCTTGGTGGCAAGAATGGAGCTGATTCTAGTGGTTTTCCAGAACCTTCAACACAAGGAGAAAAGTTCCCTAATTTAGTTTGATTTTCACCAGAGAACAGCAGGTGCTGTACAAACCTTTGCTTCCCCTAAGCCTGGGAGAAGTAAAGACAAGAGCAGCCTTTCTGGGTTGTGGATGGTGGGGAAGGGAGGCGGTAGTGTAAAAAGGATTCAAAGGGAGGTGGAGGTCCCAGGATCCCGCCATGTGGCCATAGCCTCCTTGGGACCCCCACCTATTGCAATGGCTCCTATTGTAACGTCTGTGGTAGGGTGTGTTTCCAACCTTGAAGGACAGCCTTGGCCATGAGCTCCAGCACAGCTGCCTCCCAGGCCTGAATGCACACTGACCATCTGTGCTCATCTGTCAAATGACAAGAAGGCACTGCCCTCCCCAGCAGTGTGTGTGTGTGTGGGGGGGGGGTTCCCACCAGAGGGAGCAGCAGGAGATGCTGGGACTGTCAGGAGATCCCACTGTGGGTCAAGGTGGAGAGGTCATTGCCAGTAGAGCTAGCAAAGGCAGCAGTGAATGCATGAAGGCCTGGAGCTCGATCAGCGCCTTCCTGTTAGTGTTGACATTGTAGATGGCTAGCCAAATTCATTTAGCAGGTGTGACCAACTTCTTTCTCCGTCCCTCCCTCTTTTCTTGCCTTCATCCCTCCCTCCCTTCCTTCTTTTCTTTTACTTGTTTACTTTTTAATTTTTTTAAGATTTATTTATTTGAGAGAGAGTGTGTGTGCATGCGTGAGAGAGTGGGGGGAGGGGCAGAGGGAGAGAGAATCCCAAGCAGACTCCCCACTGAGCAGAGAGCCCAACGTGGGGCTCGATCCCAGGACTCGGAGATCATGACCTGAGGCGAAAGCAGACGCTCCACCCACTGAGCCACCCTGGTGCCCCAATGAAATAGAATACAATAAAAAATATATATATCAGAGTGCTTTTCAGGTAGTAAGGAAAAGTTTCATTTTGTGAATGTTTCAGGTATTTGTCACAATCTGTGTGTGCCTGCGTGAGCGCTCTCCCGCAGGGAAGCATGCAATACTGGTCCAGGAAAGAAAACGTAGTTCTCACTGGGGGTTGTGGGCAGAATGTTAAAACGGCACTGCTTTTGGTGACCTTCCCCAAGGAAGTGACATTTCAGCTGAATGTGATGCTACCATGAAATAGGCCTGTAGGAGAGGAAGAGGGAGCCTGGCAGTGCCAGAGCGCTGGTGTGCCCAGCCAGCCCACCAGTACTTGGCTCTTCCTGGCTGCACCCCACCGCGCGCACCCAGACTTCGGCACTGCACCTAACCGCGCTCCCGAGAATTCAGTATCTTTCTGCTGCGGGCTCCCAGGCCAGGCCTGGCACCCAGCAGGGGCCAAACCGGTGGCAGCCAGGATGCTTGCTCTTCACGGGGCTCGGGTCCCTGCCCCACTGTGGTCTTCCCGGTGGTAGCAGCTCAGTGAACACCTGCAACGGTCTGTTGGACGTCCCCCACCCCCAGCCCCCGCTACCCCAGAGGGCTGAATCCAGCTTGCCTGGCCAGCTCAGGCTTGGGGCAAATGCAGGGGGCCGCGACTGGGGGCGGCAACGTGGAGGCAGTGGCCTTTCCCGCTGAGCTGAGATGTGGGCCCCATAGACCCCGCGGGATCTTGAGGCGAACACCCCCACCCCCAGGCGGACCTCGCCGGGCGGTGAGCTCATCGGGGATGGGGGGTGGCGGCGTCGCCAGGCGGCCCAGGCGCTTGAGCTCACGGCGCGCCCCCCCCCCGCCGGCTCCTGGGATTTTACCAATTAAGGCTTTCTCGCCGGGCCGGGCGCGGGGCGGGCGCGGGGCGGGCGCGGGGCGGGGGTGCGGCCAAAAAGAAGGCGGGCAGCGGCGGCCCATTCGCGTGGAGGCGCGCGGCGCTCAGCGGACGCCAGCGGAACCCCGAGGCGCCGGGCGCCGGCACAAAGGCGAATCCGGCGCCACCCCCGCAGTCGCAGGGACAGCAGGTGAGGCCTCCGCGCGAGACGGTCACCGCGGAGCTTGCGGACCGGGAACCGGGGTGACGAAGGAGGGCGGAGAGGCGCCAAGAACGCAGGCGCCGGTGCATAACCGCTCCCAGGCCAGGCGCAGCTGGGATTCATGAACTTGGAGGTGCGGTGCCCAGGGGCTGCCTTCCCTAATTTACCCGGGAGTGTGTATCTGTGCCCAGAGTTGTGGGAGCCCTAGGCCATAGGGGTCCCTCACAGAGAGAGTGTTTTGAGTGTTTGGTAGGACATGGGCTAAGTGGGTGCCACTTCGTGAGCTAGCCACTGCATTATTGTCTGGGGAAGAAAGGCCCCGACAGCAGGACGTCGTGTGGGCTGAGAGTGGGTGGCCACCTAGAAGAAGGACAATTCTCAGCCAATATGGCCCCTGGGAAGGTAACAGTGGGTTCCCCGCTGGGACCAGCTGCCTTGGGCACGGGGAAGCTGGTTCCGGGGCTGCTGCGCTCCATGGGGACTGGGGCAGGGGTGTGGCCAGGCACCGAAGGCAGGGGCTCCTCCTATGGGCCAGATTCCCCGGCTGGGCCCTGTCCCAGGTTGGCTCCGAGCTGGATGTTCACCGCCAGTCAGAATGTGAGCAGCAACACCCCCAGATTCCCTTGCCAGCTGGGTCCCGGAAAAGTAGGTGAAGTCCACTGATAGGTCCACCTGCACGTGCTCCAGGCCACACGGTCAAGGTGGGAAGCTCAGGAAATGAGCATCCTCACCTGCTGCACCTGGGCTTGCCCTTCCAGCCCAGGTCTCTTCTCACCGTACCATTCTGCAGGTTTCTTCACCAGCTGAAGCGCCCCTGTAGGAGGGCCTGGCCTGGGGTCTGAGGGCCCCGGGGTGGGGTGGGGGGCGGGGTGTGTCTAACATCCAAGAATCTACTCCAAATAAGGGAAAATATGAAAGAGCTGGATTTTGGTTTCCAAGGACTGCCCGATCTGGGGGCTTTGGGATGGGGCGCCATCTGGTGGCGATACTATGGTTCCTGGGGACAAAAACCCTCTACACACACTTACCTTGTCCCCCCCAAATAGGGAAAGCCTAGGACTGGAAACCAGGATATCCAGCTTCTGTCCCCTTTTCTGCTGGGGCTGACTACTGAGCAGCTACTCTGACTTAGTTTCCTTGGTCTCTGAAGATTAAGGAACCAATACAGATGACCCAGTCAATGGCACTTAGTGAAGAGAAAATCAATTCTTACTGTAATTCTTTCCTTGGAAACTTGCTTTCCAGTGGGGCAGGGGGATGGACCAGGACAAATATCATCTTGTCCTGCATGGGTCCTGTCTAGGGAGAGGTTGTGGGTTCCTACTTCGCCCCAGCTCCCAGACACCATGGTGCGTTTTGTGCAGGCATGTCTGAAAGCGGTCTGGAGAGGGAATAGTGCACACGAGGTGGGCCTCAGACTGGAAAAAACCAATGGGGTGACAGGCAGCCCCACAGTAAGCATGCTGGACGGCAGGGGAGATGCTGACTGGGACTGCAGCCCCACCATGGGTAATGCAGACACCCGGTGCTACTGCAGAGTCAGCCATATTTGGGCATGACCTGCTGGCTGACCCAGGGCCTCCACTTACTACTAGTCTGAAGTTCAATCTAACAAGCAAGTAGAAGGAAGAGAGACGTGCCTTCCTCGAAGGACATAGAGAAGGGAACATCCTGCAGAGGGGAGGTACATAGGACTGGGAGGAGTGGGTCCACTTGGGATGAAGCCCTGGTAGGCTGACTTCTTTTGACTGAAGAGGGTGGCGGTGAGCGTCCCCAACAGGCCTCTTGCTTCTCTGTGCCTTTGCTGGTCTGTCTCCCCACAGCAGCCTCCCCACTGTTTCCAGAGTTATCTACCAGAAACTTGATTTTGAGTGACTAGCTCCCCATTGCCCTTGCAACCTTCCATGGTTCACACACATCAGTACCCTGGTACCTGTCCTTCGGGGCCCCCTCTGCACTGCCACGGGTGCTGAAGCCCACCTAGACCCAAGTACTCAGAGCCTGCCAAGCCTTACTGGAACTCCTGAGCAGGCCCTCTGAGTCTGGAAGGTTCCCCTTCTCCCCTGCCCGGCTGCCTCCTGGGGCCATCGGGGGAGGCATTCCAACAGGAGAGGAAACCTCCAGCGCCCCAGGTGGATGGCAGGGTGGGTCAGGCGTACACTCGCTGTCTGCACGCCTCACTCGGCCCTCTGCCAGTGCCCATTGGCACGCCCAGTCCCTTGCAAGGCTGCTTGCTCCAGGAGTGCTGGTGGCCTCCTGGCCCAGTGCCCCATTTCCTCCCGGGTGGAGTGGGGAGGGAGGGAGGGAGGCAGTGGGGACCGGCGGGACGGCGGGCGCAGGTGCGCAGGCCAGGGCCGCGTAGAGCGGGAAGGCGGGCCTGGCACCGGGGGTCTGAGGCGGCTGCTTCCCTGGCATGGGGCACGCGCGCAAAGCGTTCGCAGCAGCGCCTGGCCTGGGACCCGCGCTCTCCAAGGGCCCGCTCTTGGGATCGGGTCCCTTCCCGCTGCGCTGTGGCAGGGACGGCCGGCCAGGGTGCGGCCGGAGAACCCCAGGCGCAGGAGTCCGGGGTAGGGAGGGGGTGGGGGCTGCGGGGATGGGTCGGAGCCCATGTGACTCAGGGACCAGGAGCAACACCCCCACTCCTCCGCAGGGGCCTTGGAGAAGGAAAGTCCCTTGTATGGAGTGCCTGCTGGAGGCCAAGTGGTCCGGCGCCAGACGCTGCTCAGCCTTTCCTTGCTGCAGCGTTTCCTGCAGTGCTGGTGCAAGGCCACGGGGCTAGGGTGCGCCTTGACCCATTCAGGGCCCAACGACCCTCCCCGGAGCCTCGGAGCCTCGGGGTTGGGTCCGAACTGCCAGGACTGGGGGCTGAAGGGGGCATTCCGACAGGACTGGGGGCTGAAGGGGGCATTCCGACGGGCGGGGTGGGGCGGGTGCGGCCCAAAGCCCCNCCAAAAGCCCCACCCCACAACCCCGCCCCACTGTGGCTCCGCCCCCACTGGACCCACCGCCCCTCCCTCCCGCCCGCATTTAAAGGGCTCGTTCTTTCCGCAGCACAATCTCCACTGTCTGCCTCGCCCTTTGTGTGCGGAGGTGCCTGCAACTTTAATTAAAGGGCCGTCCCCTCGCCTAGTCTGCAGCACCGCCCCTCAGCTCCTCGCGCCTCAAAATGAGTAGCTCCCACTCCCGGGCGGGCCAGAGCGCGGCAGGCGTGGCTGCGGGTGGCGGTACTGACACGCGAGACGCGGAGATGCCGGCCACCGAGAAGGACCTGGCAGAGGATGCGCCATGGAAGAAGATCCAGCAGAACACATTCACGCGCTGGTGCAACGAGCACCTGAAGTGCGTGAGCAAGCGCATCGCGAACCTGCAGACGGACCTGAGCGATGGGCTGCGGCTCATCGCGCTGCTGGAGGTGCTCAGCCAGAAGAAGATGCACCGCAAGCACAACCAGAGGCCCACCTTCCGCCAGATGCAGCTCGAGAACGTGTCCGTGGCGCTCGAGTTCCTGGACCGCGAGAGCATCAAGCTCGTGTCCATTGGTGAGGGCGCGGGTCACTCCCGTGGCACGGGGAGGTCGAGGTTGAGGGCGGGGGCTCCACGCGTCCTCCCCTCTCTTCTGGGCCAGCCCCTCCTAGCTACATCCCCCCCAGCCCTGGTGCTGCCCCCAGGGCCGCCGGGCTCCAACACGCAGGCCTCGAGAACAAAGGCGCGCTGGCAGACTGGCCGGGCGTGCAGACCGCTACGCGCCCCCGCCCGCCGCACCCCGGCTGGCCCGCGCCCAGGCTGAGCTCACATCCTCCGCAGGCCGCGCCCCCGCCACTGCACCCTCAGTGGGAGAGGGCCTGCGGAAGGCGGGCACTGGCCAGGCTCTGGCCCTGTACCCAGTGCCCCATCTCTGAGGAGGGGGAGTCCCAGGTTCTGCACACATCCCCTCTCCCTTCAGTAGTTTGGGAAGGGCCCTCTGGCCTTCCAGTGCTCCTGTAGTTCCTGAACTGGGAGTTGGAGTTTGTGAATCCCATTGTCTAGGGCTCTTGGCTTTTTCTTGGCCCTGGGAGATGGGTCCTTCCGTTGGAGATGGGTCCTTCCGTTGGAGATGGCTCCAACCCCCGGTTTAGATCTCCCCTCAGAAAACTTGGGGCCAGAGAGGACCATAGCTAGCAAAAGGGCACTTGAGATGAGTTGGCCGCAGAAGGAAGCTGGCTTGTAGTCCACTTAAACACCAAGTTACTGTTGAGCTTGGGCCAAACCCTTGCTTCCATGTAGGACTTGCTTTTGTGCATCTAGAATGAACGAGCTAGTTGGGAGGTACTCCAGCATACACTGGGCTCACTGCCAACCCAGTGTCCATGTCACTGGGCTGGTGAGGCTGGCATTGACCGGACCTACTGCAGCATCCCATGCTGTTCTCAAGATGGGGGCCATTCAGGGACCCACAGCAGAACCGGTGACTGGGGGCAGCGTGTTACAGCGGGAGGAGGAGAGCTTTCTTTTCTTTACAATTCTTCCAGTTGTCCCTAAGGCCATGAGCCTTGCTGAACCTGAGAGTCTGAGGGACACGGGACTCAGGTGCCCCCAGCCGCTCAGAGGGCAGGTCTCCAGGGCCCCACCTCTTTCTTTGGAATGCCAGTCGAGGCTGAGGCCCACCCCTCAGTTCCAGCCTCAGTCTAGCTAAGCTGAGTCATCTCTGAGTCTTGGGTGGGGGGGCAACCGGATGTGGGGAGGCAGGCCACAGCCCAGCTGTCTGGGGGGGGTCTCCTCCTCCCTCCTCCCTTCTCCTCCTCCTCTAGTGAGCTGGCTGGAGCAGGCCTAGTTCCCAGAGCTTTGCCATATAAGGCAAAAAAATGTTGGAAAGCAGCAGTGATTAGGGGAGGGAGGGGGCAGGCTAGCCCGGGGGCTGGGGAAAGGGGGTGGGATGGGGCGGGGCCATCCAACCAGGCTGTCTCCCAACCCGGGGCCCTGGTTCTCTTCCCTCCCTCTTTTGTGAGGGGAATGAGGAGGGCTTAGGCCGGCCTCCTATGGACCAGGGGGAGGGTCCAGCCCAACCCACTAAGGCTGATGAGCTTGGCCTTGCGTGTCCCAAGTCACAGCAGGACTCTGGAGGTGGGGGCTTACTAGGAAGCTCTGGCTGGTCCTGCACCCTTGGTCTTCTCTGAGCCTTCCAGTCACCCTTAGCCTGAAGCCCCTTCTCCACCAGCCCCGCCTGTTGTTTGGGGACCACTCAAGGCAGTAGTGCAGAACTTGGGAGCAATCTCAGTTTGGGACCAGTGAGGCTGCTGTGCTTTGAGTGGCTCAGCTGGTCCTTGAGGTCCTGCCTGCTGGATTCAGAGGCTGCCTACCATTGATGGCCCTTTTGGTGGTGTCCATCCCCTTCTTCCACCCTCAAGTTGACTCATCAGACAACTATTTTCTCTTGATTTTGACGGGAGTGAGGGGGTGGGGGTGGTGTGTGCAGGATTCCAGTGGCTCTTAGAAAGCCCACCCCTTTTCAGGGCCCCACCCTTAGGAAGCTGAGACCCAGAAGTGCCTTGGGTGGGGCTCAGAGCCTGGAGGGGTTGCCATGGTGACAGGGTGCTAGGTGCCCGCCCTAACCACTTCCCCTGTGGTGAGCTTGGCAGCCACCCGCCTGAGGCCCAATGCCCCGTTAGGTGGCGAGGAGGGTAGGCGGTGGCGCGGAGCCCTGCTGAGGCAGCAGGATTCAGGGACCCCACCCATGGCTTCTGCCACCCCAGCTCCCATGCTGGGGCCCTGGGTGCCCCGCCCAGGCTCATCAGTTCTGCCTTTCTCCTCCTTGAGCGGGGTGAGGGGGTCTCTGGAATGTGTCCTGTCCGTCACCCTGGGTGGCACATAGCCCAACCACTGGTTCCTTTGTCCTCACCCCCACCCTCCCCAGGCCTGCTCCCAGTTTGGGTCTGGGGGGGGTGGGGACGAACTCAGGAAGTGGGGGAGGGGCTCACATCCTCCACTCAAAGGGTCCTTGCCCAACGCCACTACTTCCCCTGCCTGCTGCAGCCCTCGGCCCACCCACTCACCCTGAGGCAACAGTTTTCTTTCCCAACTGCCCTACTGGCCAGCCTTCCTCTTCCTCCACCACCCCCCCCCCCCCCCCCCCGCCCCCGTCCTCTGCCAGTGTCAGGTCAGGGGTCTCATGTCTAGGCCTGCTGGGGCCACGCTGCCCCTCCTGCCCAATTCCCTGGAGACTCGTGGAGATGGACAGTTGCAAAGCACCTTTGGGGAAAGGGCTCCTCCAGAGGCCTCCCTGGGCCCTGTCTGCAGCCTGGGTCTGTTGTCTGTCCTTCCTCTGGGCCCCCACGTCCAGAGGGCTTCCAGCGACAGCACTCATTGAGCTGTATCTTCACCATGTGTCAATGGGGGGGGGTCTCCCCCTTCCCAGAAGTCTCCTCTGCTCCCCACAGAGACGCTGAGCAGAGAGGGCAGGACCTGCACGCCGCACCCCCTTGCCACTGCTCTCCGTACCGCCCGCTCAGTGCTGCCGCTCGTTTTCCTCACAGACAGCAAGGCCATCGTGGACGGGAACCTGAAGCTGATCTTGGGCCTCATCTGGACCCTGATCCTGCACTACTCCATCTCCATGCCCATGTGGGATGAGGAAGAGGATGAGGAGGCCAAGAAGCAGACGCCTAAGCAGCGGCTCCTCGGCTGGATCCAGAACAAGCTGCCGCAGCTGCCCATCACCAACTTCAGCCGCGACTGGCAGAGCGGCAGGGCCCTGGGCGCCCTCGTCGACAGCTGTGCCCCAGGTGAGGGCTGAGGGGGTGGGGCTGGGGGTGGGGGGGGAGGAGGCGGCCTGCGAGGGGGCCCTGGGCACCCCTCCCCCCACCTCACCGCCTTCCTTGCGCCGCAGGCCTGTGTCCTGACTGGGACTCCTGGGATGCCAGCAAGCCCGTGAACAACGCGAGGGAAGCCATGCAGCAGGCTGATGACTGGCTGGGCATCCCTCAGGTAGCCCCTGCCTGGCTGCATGGGCCATCCAGGGGGTCGTGGTCCCCGTGGGGAGATGTGGCACATGCCAGGAACCCGAGGCTTGGAGATCAAGTGGCTTCTGTCTGCCATCTGTGATAGGTGATCACACCTGAGGAAATCGTGGACCCCAACGTGGACGAGCACTCCGTCATGACCTACCTGTCCCAGTTCCCCAAGGCCAAGCTGAAGCCAGGAGCTCCCCTGCGGCCCAAACTAAACCCAAAGAAAGCCCGAGCCTATGGGCCAGGTGAGGAAGTTGGGCCGGGGATGCTCTGAGTGCTGACCTCACCCCTGCAGAACTTGGAGGTCTTGGGAGCACTTCTGTTACGTAGGGGCGAGGTTATCAGATGCCCCCTCGGAGTCAAATGAATGGGCCAGGGCTGGTCAAAGCCGGCCGCTTGGCTAGAAGTTCCCCAAGTCGGCAGCGCAAGGTGGAGTGTGGTCAGGGAGGGAAGGCCCAGCCGCGTGACTGTCAACAGAGACAAAACCCAGCCAGGGTATCGCACAAGAGCTAGGGCCCAGGCAAACCCAAGCGAGAGTTCCAGAAAACAGACCCGGGCCTGTCCCACAGCAAGAATGCAGCTGGGGCACAAGGCCAGACTCTGTGTGCTGGGCCAGGGTTTATGTGAAATCAATTCACCCAGTTGAGAGCATTCTCAATGGGGTGATGGCCGAGAAGGATGCTGGGTGTGTAGGAGACGTGCTTCTGAGGGGGAGGTGCGCTGGGGTGAGAAGGCAGTCCTGAGAGCCAGCTCAGAGCTCCCGGACCCTGCCTGGCAGGCATCGAGCCCACAGGCAACATGGTGAAGAAGCGGGCAGAATTCACAGTGGAGACCAGAAGTGCTGGCCAGGGCGAGGTGCTGGTGTACGTGGAGGACCCAGCCGGCCACCAGGAGGAGGTAGGGCCACTATCAAGCAGGCGGGCCTGGCAGGGCACTGTGGTGCCTCCATTCAGAGCAGGGGCTCATGTGTTCCTTCCTGCCACAGGCGAAGGTGACTGCCAATAATGACAAGAACCGTACCTTCTCTGTCTGGTATGTCCCCGAGGTGACCGGGACTCACAAGGTGAGCCCTCAGCCCAAGGGGAGGCTGGTGGGGGAGGCGGTGGCTGGAAGGCCCTGACCCTGCCCTGACAGTCTGCCTCTCCTGGGGACAGGTCACTGTGCTGTTTGCCGGCCAGCATATCGCCAAGAGTCCCTTTGAGGTATACGTGGACAAGTCCCAGGGTGACGCAAGCAAAGTAACTGCCCAAGGCCCTGGCCTGGAGCCCAGTGGCAACATTGCCAACAAGACCACCTACTTTGAGATCTTCACAGCAGGTGAGGGGGGTGTTGCTGAGGCTGGCAGGTCTGAGGGGAGAGCGACGGGTCCAGGAGCGGGCTGGGAGCTGAGCTGCGTGCGGTACTTTGTGGCAGGAGCTGGCACGGGTGAGGTGGAAGTTGTGATCCAGGACCCTGCGGGACAGAAGGGCACCGTGGAGCCTCAGCTGGAGGCCCGGGGCGACAGCACGTACCGCTGCAGCTACCAGCCCACTATGGAGGGTGTCCACACGGTGCACGTCACCTTCGCCGGCGTGCCGATCCCTCGCAGCCCCTACACTGTCACTGTTGGCCAAGGTAGGCCGGTCCCAGCCGCCCCCAAGTGGGGGCGCTGTAGACTGGGCCTCCTTTAGGAGGGGGCAGCTAGGGCGAGACTCACTCCGGCCCCTGCCCTGGCACCCTGGGCCTCTATGCTTCCACTGTCTGGGCTGTCTTTCCTCCCCTGCGGGGGCCCTTCCTACTCCTCCTGTCGCCCTTCTCCATCTCTTTTCTCCACGCTTTCACCTTCAGAAGAGCTCGCTCCAGCTGTTTAGAAACCTGCTGCTCTCTGCTCTGCCCACAGGGTCAACGGTACTTGGATCTGTCTTCCTCTGGGAGGGGGCGGGCTGGGCGGGGGGCTGGCGGCTGGTGTGGAATAGCTGGGAGGAGGCCTGGCCTACAGGTCCTCGGGTCACAGTTCTTTCTTGCATGTCCTTCATTGTCCTGAGGGACCCCCAGATTCTGATGGTCCAGCCCTGTGGGATGGAAGGGTGGGGTCACCCAGTACCAGCTCCCGGTGGCTTAGCTGGCCCTCTGCCCGCAGCCTGTAACCCAGGTGCCTGCCGTGCCGTGGGCCGGGGCCTCCAGCCCAAGGGTGTGCGGGTGAAAGAGACTGCGGACTTCAAGGTGTATACGAAGGGTGCTGGCAGTGGAGAGCTGAAGGTCGCTGTGAAGGGTCCCAGTAAGTTGGGCTGCAGCTGGGAGGGGTGGTGGTGGCCCTAGGACTGCTGCTGGGCAAGCCTGAGGCCCTCCCTTGTCTTGCGCAGAGGGCGAGGAGCGTGTAAAGCAGAAGGACTTAGGGGATGGCGTCTATGGCTTTGAGTATTACCCCACGGTCCCCGGCACGTACACTGTCACCATCACGTGGGGTGGCCAGAACATCGGGCGCAGGTGAGGCCCCAGGGAGAGCCCTCAGAGCCCAGGCAGCACGTGTCTCCCCCTGCTGGGCCCTCAGCACTCCCCTGTGTGGCTTTCTTTCCACAGTCCCTTTGAGGTGAAGGTGGGCACTGAGTGTGGCAACCAGAAGGTGCGGGCCTGGGGCCCTGGGCTGGAAGGTGGCGTTGTTGGCAAGTCAGCAGACTTCGTGGTGGAAGCCATCGGGGACGACGTCGGCACCTTGGGTGCGTTGGAGGCTGTGGTGTGGGCATATGGGGGCAGAGGGTGATGAGGCCACCGCACCAAGGCTGCAGGGTGCTGATGGGACTGGGGGCTGTTGTCAGGCTTCTCGGTGGAGGGCCCATCGCAGGCCAAGATCGAATGCGACGACAAGGGTGACGGCTCCTGTGATGTGCGCTATTGGCCCCAGGAGGCTGGCGAGTATGCCGTGCACGTGCTGTGCAACAGTGAGGACATCCGCCTCAGCCCCTTCATGGCTGACATCCGTGAGGCGCCCCAGGACTTCCACCCAGATAGGGTAAAGGGCGTGTGCTGCTGGCCTGGGTCTTGGCCCCCTTCTGCCTCTGCTTGGGGACTTGGGAGGCCTGGCTGGGCTGGTATCCCCGACGGTGTGTTCCTGCCACCCTGGGTCCTTGGGGGCCTGCACTTGGTCCCCTGAGATCGGGGGGGTGGGCTCTCATCAGGTGAAGGCGCGTGGGCCTGGACTGGAGAAGACGGGTGTAGCTGTCAATAAGCCGGCCGAGTTCACGGTGGATGCCAAGCATGGTGGGAAGGCCACGCTCCGAGTCCAAGTCCAGGTGGGGTGCCCACCCACAGTGGGGGTGGTGCGGTGGGGTAGGCAGGTGCCTGGGTGCTGATCAGTGGGCTGCTCACTCCTGCCCGTTTTCTAGGACAACGAGGGATACCCCGTGGAGGCGGCGGTCAAGGACAACGGCAACGGCACTTACAGCTGCTCGTATGTGCCCAGGAAGCCTGTGAAGCACACGGCCATGGTGTCCTGGGGCGGCGTCAGCATTCCCAACAGCCCCTTCCGGGTGAGCTGGCCTTCGCGGGCCTCAAGCAGCCCTGTAGCCCATCTCCCTCGGGTGCCCGCTTGGTGTTTAATCCAGATCTGTTAGATAGACGGCAAAGGCCGTACACTTCCCCCATTTCAAGTGTACAACCCGGAGGTTTTGAGTACATTCAGAGGTATGCAGCCATGATCACAGCCAAAGGTTAGGACAAGGTCATCATCCAAAAAAGAAACCCCTCTATCCTCCAACTCCCCGTTCTCCAGCCCTAAGCAACCATTGACCTGCCTGTTCTAGACGTTTGCTATGGATGCGTTTGTAGTGCAGTATCTGGTTGCTGTCGCTCCACAGCACGTTTCAGCACGGCTCCCCCTGGACCATGGCCTGGATCAGCACTTCCTGCTTTCTTATGCCCGAGTAGGATTCCATGGTGTGGACGGGCCACATGGATTTTTTGCCTTTTGGCTGCTGTGAATAATGCCGCTGTGAACATTTGAGGACAACCGTTCGTGGGGTTGAGTGCTCTCCTCTCCCCCAACACGTTGATGCCTTGGAGTAGAACGGCTGCTTCCTGAGGTGGCTGTACCGTGTTGTGTGCCTGTCGGCAGGGCGTGACAAAGCCCTGCCTCTCCTCTAGGCCGCTCATGCCCTTGCACTTGCTCCTGTGCCCTGCAGGTGAACGTGGGAGCCGGGAGCCACCCAAACAAGGTCAAGGTATATGGCCCCGGAGTGGCCAAGACAGGGCTCAAGGCTCATGAGCCGACGTACTTCACCGTGGACTGCGCCGAGGCCGGCCAGGGTAAGCCCCGCCCCGAGTGGGTGGGCGAGCGCGTGCGGTGTGTGTATGTGACCCCGGCCTCTGCTCCCACCCCCGACTGCAGGTGATGTCAGCATCGGCATCAAGTGTGCCCCTGGCGTGGTGGGCCCCACGGAGGCTGACATAGACTTTGACATCATCCGTAACGACAACGACACCTTCACGGTGAAGTACACACCCCGCGGAGCTGGTAGCTATACCATCATGGTCCTCTTCGCCGATCAGGTGGGTGCTGCCGCTCCCAGCCCCGGACGGTGCTGCACGTTGGGGTGCTGCTGTCCCCTGAGCCCTACTCCTCCTGCCCCCTGTAGGCCACACCCACCAGCCCCATCCGGGTCAAGGTGGAGCCCTCCCACGATGCCAGCAAGGTGAAGGCCGAGGGCCCTGGCCTCAGTCGCACTGGTGAGGATGGGCAGCACCCTGTGGAGCAGCCGGGGGGCCCCAAGGAGGCTTGGGGGAAGGTGCCCTTACATGGCCCCCATGTTTCCTCAGGTGTCGAGCTTGGCAAACCCACCCACTTCACAGTCAATGCCAAAGCTGCTGGCAAAGGCAAGCTGGACGTCCAGTTCTCAGGGCTGGCCAAGGGGGATGCGGCGCGTGACGTGGATATCATTGACCACCATGACAACACCTACACGGTCAAGTACACCCCTGTGCAGCAGGTAGTTACCCTGATCTCCCAACAGCTGTACTCCCCAGCTACACCTGCCGAGCGTGTGGGCTTCCTCGAGTGGCGGGGTAGGTGGGCTGCTCCGGAGGGCTTCCCGACCACTCTCGATTGCCACCTGGGAAAGAGCCAGCATGGAAGGCTGGGGGCGGGGGAGCAAAGCCAGTGTTTCTCTCACCCTCCCTCCATGCCCAAGTGGGGAAGACACAGGCCGGGGAAACCAAGGTCCTGACTCATGACTCTGCCTTTCTGTGCCCTTTCCAGGGTCCACTGGGCATTAACGTCACTTATGGAGGGGATCCCATCCCCAAGAGCCCCTTCTCGGTGGGGGTGTCTCCAAGCCTAGACCTCAGCAAGATCAAGGTGTCTGGCCTGGGAGAAAGTAAGTAGTCGGGACCCTGTCACAGTCACTGAGGATGCCCCAGGGGCTGCCTCGGCTGGATGCCATATTTTTCTCCCTGGTTCTGTCATCTCAACAGAGGTGGATGTTGGCAAAGATCAGGAGTTCACAGTCAAATCGAAGGGTGCTGGCGGCCAAGGCAAAGTGGCGTCCAAGATCACAGGCCCCTCGGGCACAGTAGTGCCCTGCAAGGTGGAGCCGGGCCTGGGGGCCGACAACAGCGTGATACGCTTTGTGCCCCGAGAGGAGGGGCCCTATGAGGTTGAGGTGACTTACGACGGTGTGCCTGTGCCTGGCAGCCCCTTTCCTGTGGAAGCCCTGCCCCCCACCAAGCCTAGCAAGGTAATTGGGGTATCCCCACCTCATCTTCTCCAGGCTCACCCTCCCCCTTTCTCATTTTTGTCCTCATGGCCAGTGGCCCTGTCTGGGCCCCTACCTAGCTGGTGGGGGAGGGTAGCCAGAATAAGAGAAGGTAGATGTAAAGTCAGGCTGGGGATCTGGGGTCAAGGGTCAGGGAGGTGATAACGGGTTTGGCTCCTGACCTGTCCCTCTTCCCTCAGGTGAAGGCGTTTGGGCCAGGGCTACAGGGGGGCAGTGCAGGCTCCCCTGCCCGTTTCACTATTGACACCAAGGGTGCCGGCATGGGCGGCCTGGGCCTGACAGTGGAGGGCCCCTGCGAGGCCCAGCTCGAGTGCCTGGACAACGGGGATGGCACGTGCTCCGTGTCCTATGTGCCCACTGAACCCGGAGACTACAATATCAACATTCTCTTCGCCGACACCCATATCCCCGGCTCCCCATTCAAGGCCCACGTGGTTCCCTGCTTCGACGCATCCAAAGTCAAGTGCTCCGGCCCTGGGTTGGAGCGGGCCACGGCTGGTGAGGCGGGCCAGTTCCACGTAGACTGCTCGAGCGCAGGCAGCGCAGAGCTAACCATCGAAATCCGCTCTGAGGCAGGGCTGCCAGCCGAGGTGCACATCCAGGACCATGGTGATGGTACACACACCATCACCTACATCCCGCTTTGCCCTGGGGCCTATACCGTCACCATCAAGTACGGTGGCCAGCCTGTGCCCAACTTCCCCAGCAAGCTGCAGGTGGAGCCCGCGGTAGACACTTCAGGCGTCCAGTGCTACGGGCCTGGGGTCGAGGGCCGAGGTGAGGCCCCCCCGCGGAACATGAGGGCAGAGGGAAGCCAGTGCCCCTAGGGTCCCTGGAGCCCCATGCCTCCTCCCCATGCCTGCCTCTGCAGGTGTCTTCCGAGAGGCTACCACCGAGTTCAGCGTGGATGCCCGTGCTCTGACGCAGACTGGAGGGCCGCACGTCAAGGCTCGTGTGGCCAACCCCTCAGGTAACCTGACCGAGACCTATGTGCAGGACTGCGGCGACGGCACATACAAAGTGGAGTACACCCCATATGAGGAAGGTGGGTGCTGGGGCTCTCAGGGGACGGGGGCTGAGAGACAGGGCGGCCTCAGCTCCTCCTGACCCGGCCTGTCTTCCTCCAGGACTCCACTCCGTGGACGTGACCTACGATGGCAGCCCCGTGCCCAGCAGCCCATTCCAGGTGCCTGTGACCGAGGGCTGTGACCCTTCCCGAGTGCGTGTCCACGGGCCAGGTATCCAAAGCGGCACCACCAACAAGCCCAACAAGTTCACCGTGGAGACTAGGTGAGCAAGCGTCTGGGAGCCAGGGGCTGTGATGGGCCTTGGAACCCCAGGAAATAATGGGCTATCCATTCGGACCAGGGGAGCTGGCACTGGGGGCCTGGGCCTGGCCGTAGAGGGCCCCTCCGAGGCCAAGATGTCCTGCATGGATAACAAGGATGGCAGCTGTTCGGTCGAATACATCCCCTACGAGGCTGGCACCTATAGCCTTAACGTCACCTATGGTGGCCACCAAGTGCCAGGTGAGGGGGCGAGGTAGCTAAGGCTGGCCTGGGATGAGCTGCCAGCCCCCGACCCTCTCACACAGCTGTCCTCCTCCTTCCATCCGCAGGCAGTCCCTTCAAGGTCCCTGTGCATGACGTGACAGATGCATCCAAGGTCAAGTGCTCTGGCCCTGGCCTGAGCCCTGGCATGGTCCGTGCCAGCCTCCCTCAGTCCTTCCAGGTAGACACGAGCAAGGCTGGTGTGGCCCCACTGCAGGTCAAAGTGCAAGGGCCCAAAGGTGAGTGTTCAGATGCCTGGGAGTGGGTGGTCAGGAGAGCACAGTCCTCTTGGAGGAGGCTGGGGAAGGAGACCGGAGGCCCAGCACTGAGAGGCTTCAGGAGGGTTTCATGGAAGATCCTCAGGTGACAGTGATGCCAGTGCCCAGGGACAGAGGGCCACCAGGAGGTAGAACAGACAGTACTTGGCCACTGAGCAGATGTGGCAGGAGGGGAGGTGGGCAAAGCTCCAAGATGGCACCCAGATTAGTGTCTGGTGTCACAGGGGCTCAGGACCATTCCTAGGGATGGGCAGGCAAGAGCAAAGCAAGGTCTAAGACTGGGGTGGGAGCTGAAGGCCCAGCCAGACCTGGGTGATCCAGTGTGGTGGGGCTGAGGACCTAGGAAACTGGCTGAGTCTCTCTCTGGGACTGGGACCAGGCCTGGTGGAGCCTGTGGACGTCGTGGACAACGCTGATGGCACCCAGACCGTCAACTACGTGCCCAGCCGGGAGGGGCCCTATAGCATCTCAGTGCTGTATGGGGAGGAAGAGGTGCCCCGCAGGTAAGAGGCAGGGCCTGCTTACTGCCTGTGGGAGGGTGCCCGGGCTGAGTACCAAGAGCCCTCCTGACCGTTCATGTCATACCTGGGCCCAACAGCCCCTTCAAGGTCAAGGTGCTGCCTACACATGATGCCAGCAAGGTGAAGGCCAGCGGCCCTGGGCTCAATACTACTGGTGTGCCTGCCAGCCTGCCTGTGGAGTTCACCATTGACGCGAAGGATGCGGGAGAGGGCCTGCTGGCTGTCCAGATCACGGTGAGCTGGCTACCTGGGTGGCTGCCTGGCTCTGCCGGATTGCAGCTGCAGGCACGGAGAAGGCAAGGGACAAGAGGGGCCTAAGCCAGCGAGGTGTGCAGTATAGGGATGCAAGTAGGGTGAGTGGACCAGTCTGGGGCTGTGGTCTCCCTTGGGAGCCGTACCAGTGAGGCCAGGTCCCCTGCCTCTAGGATGGTGGTGACAGGCACAGGCCTCCCCATGCACACGCTTACTCACCGCCGACTTTGAGCACATGACCAAAGCCCTTGGTGCCTCAACTTGCCCACCTGTAACATTCTTGTGCGTCAGGAAGAACGATAGGACCTTGAGATCCTCAGGGGAGCTCTTCCTAGTGCTGGAGCAGGCCCTGGGACAGAGGGTGGGAGCCAAGAGGCAGTCACGGCAATAAAGCAGGATGGGCACCAAGCTCCCTGGCCCCCTGCCTGTCATGTGGGGGCGCACTGGGCGTTTGGGACTTCCTTCTGGATCCTGGCTGTGGCCAAGTGAAGGATGGACGATACCAGGTGCAGGCAGCGGTTTTGAGCCATGGCAGTTGAGTGACTCGGAGGCTGTCCCTGCAGCGGTGGTCCTTGGTGTTTGTTCCTTCGAGAAGTTCTGAGGTAATCCTGGGCCTGGCTGGGCTTGGGCCGACCGCCTCCCCTGTGCTCTGCCACATAGGACCCCGAGGGCAAGCCCAAGAAGACGCACATCCAAGACAACCATGATGGCACATACACAGTGGCCTATGTGCCGGACGTGACAGGCCGCTACACCATCCTGATCAAGTATGGCGGTGACGAGATCCCCTTCTCCCCATACCGCGTCCGGGCCGTGCCCACTGGAGACGCCAGCAAGTGCACAGTCACAGGTGAGCCAGCCTGCCGGCGGCCGCGACGCTCAGCACGGGGCTTGGGTGTGCCTGTGTGCAAGGGCTCGCTGCTTGGGGCGGCGTGTGGGAGAGGGGGCCGCCCCCTTGAGTGACTCACCTGACCTTTCTCCTTGCTCTCTGCCCTCTCACCTCAGTGTCAATCGGAGGTCACGGGCTAGGTAAGCTGCTTGCTGGGGCCACTCCCAACGCCCCTCCTGCCCAGAGGGCAGCGTCCTTTTCCTCTTCCGCGCTGCTTCCCAGGACAGTTCCAGCTGCAGCTCTTGGCAGGGACAGAGGGGGGAGCTGGAGGGTTAGTGCCCAGGGAGGCCTCCAGAGCAGAGCATGAGTGCTCCGGCCCTCCCTCTCTCTGGGCCTCCGTGTCCCCATCTGAGATGTCGGGTTGCAGCTGAGAGCTTTGGGGTGAGGTGCATCCTGAGAAGCACCCCCCCGGGGGCTCTGGGGTCTGGGGATCTTGGCACCCAGGGGTGGGCAGCAGGCCCTGCCTTCTCACTTCCTCCTTTCGTGTGGCAAGGGCTCCTGCATGGGCTTGAGGGGACAAGGGGTCTCCCCTTACCAGTGGGAGGCCACGGCCCTGGCCAGATCCACAGACCTCCATCCCCATCTCCCAGGGGCCTCTGTGTCCCAGGCCGGGGGAGGTACAGACTGCATGAGTGGGTGGGGCGGGCTGATAGTGCAATAGCACCAGTGTCGACTGCTTGGGCGGGTAGCATGGCAGGGCCCAGCCCAGCCTCAGAGCCCCAAAGTGCACTCGGCGGCCTGCCCACCCTCCCCGCCCTCCCTGCCTCCTTCCCTCCCCCTGTCCCCCACCCTCAACCCCAGCAGTGACGTTATTCAGATAGTGCCCAACCAGGCATGGAGGTTCTCCTGCTTGGGCATGGGAGGGGAGCTCTAGCCCCATCCAGGGGCACCAGGGACAGCAGTAAGAGGTGACAATTACCTGGGAGCCTCTGGAGGCTGCAGGTCTGGAGCTTGGGTGAGGTGGCCAGGACAAGATTTAGAGGGTGGCTAAGGCCTCGGGAGAAGGGCCCAGTGGCTTGGTAGAATAGGCTCCAGGATCTGAGAGGACAGGCAGGGGAGCAGGACTTTGGGGGCAGGGGCAGGGGCAGGGCCGAGACTGGGCCACAGGAGTGGTTTCAGTTCACCTGGCCACTGTGTGCAGAACGGAGGCAGAGAGCCTAGTAAGGGAGCCAGAGTCACCTTCGGGTCAGTCAGAGCAGTGGCTTGGGCCAGGTTGGTGGCGATGCGTTTTAAGTGGGGAGCCAACTTGGGAAGTATAGTGTGAGGATGGAGCAGCCCAGACCTGCTGACGGACAGCACTAGGCACCGGACAGGGAAAGTGAGCAGCTGGAGCTAACTGTGAGCTCAGGGCCCGAGTCGCGGCCTGGGTGGCGGTCCAGATCACAAGCTGTGGAGAACGGCTGTGGGTGGGAGGTGAAGCCTCCCAGGGCAGGGAGGGCAGCAGGTGGCCAGGTCTGGAGCTTAAGAGAGCCACGGAAGGCCAGCACGGAGCCTAGCACAGCAGGAGCCCTCGGCCAGTGGGGAAGCTCCATGGCAGGCTGGCCGGGGGGGGGGCGGGGGAGCCCTTAGACAGCCCTCGAGTGGGTTCGGTGCTCCCGGCTGCTTCCCTGCGGGGGCTGGGCTACAAGAAGCACTCTCACTGCCAGGCCTCGCAGCCCACAGCCCCCTAGGCCTTCACGGCTAAGCTCAAACCATAACGTCACTGTCCCTCCCCTTTCCTCGGGCACTCTGGGGCCCTAGAGGCTGCTCAGCTGCTCTGCCCTTGCAACCTAGCGGCAGTGGCTGTGGCTTGGGCCTCCTGTTCCTTTTCCCCCGGGCGCTGCCGCTACCTGCTTTGCTGTGCTGCTTGGGCCCTAACCCTCGCTACCTCCCTGTTTCCCTGCTCCCGGCTCCCTGCCTGGGCCGGGCTGCCCCTGGCCACCCCCACCACAAGCCTCTGGTTGAGCGAGTGTTCTCAGTTGTCAGGAAACTCCAGGTTGACCTTCAGGCCTGGGGGGCGGGAGGCAAGCGTCTCACACACACGTGCGCACACACACGTGCACACACCCCCCCGCACGCACGCGCGCACACACACACCCGCACGCTGCAGGACTCCGCCTCACCGCATCTGCACACAGCGCTGGGGTCCAGGGCCGGGCTGCAGGGACGAAGGCGGCTGTGGACCCAGCCAGGGTGCTGGTGTTGGTCCACAGCACTGGCTGAGGTCAAGTTGGTAGGGGAGATGGTGGCACACTCGTGTCCTGATGGCAGTGGCGGCCTCCCGGGCCTCTGCGCCCCTTCCTTTCTCCCAGACACCTGTGTACCACCCATCAGGCCTTCCCCATGTAGGGCTATCCCCAAGACAGGACTCCCTGGCTTGAGGCGGCTCAGGGGAACCTTTCCTGCCTTCTGAGAAACCACTCACCATCCCAGCTTGGGGTGGGGGTTGGGGGCGGGAGGCCCGGCTGCGCTTGGTGGTGGCAAGAAGAGGCCTGGGCGGGTGGCAAGCAGATGGGAGCAGCTCAAGTGCCGAGCTCACACACTGGCCCCCCCTTTGGGGACCCGCCCTGCCCCACCAGGTGCTGGCATTGGCCCCACCATCCAGATTGGGGAGGAGACGGTGATCACTGTCGACACCAAGGCGGCAGGCAAAGGCAAGGTGACCTGCACCGTGTGCACACCCGACGGCTCCGAGGTGGACGTGGATGTGGTAGAGAACGAGGATGGCACCTTCGACATCTTCTACACGGCCCCGCAGCCGGGCAAATATGTCATCTGCGTGCGCTTTGGTGGCGAGCACGTGCCCAACAGCCCTTTCCAAGTGACGGTCAGGAGGGGCCGGGGTTGAGGGGTCTGGGTGGAGCCTGCCCTGTCCCTGCCCTCTGTGACACCAGACTCTCCCAACTCTTTTGTGTTGCTCCGCAGGCTCTAGCTGGGGACCAGCCCACAGCACAGCCCCCGCTTCGGCCTCAGCAGCTGGCCCCACCTTACACCTATGCTCAGGGTGGCCAGCAGACCTGGGTACGGCCTCAGCTGCCTCGTTCTGGCTCTCCTGGCCCAAGGGGACACTTGGGGGCTGGCCAGCGGGGTGTCCCATGAGGCCCCGTCCTATGGCCCCTCACTTGGGCCCTCTGTCTCCACTGCAGGCCCCGGAGAGACCCTTGATGGGTGTCAATGGGTTGGATGTGACGAGCCTGAGGCCCTTTGACCTTGTCATCCCCTTCACCATCAAGAAAGGCGAGATCACGGGTGAGTGGGAGAGGAAAGAGCTGCGGAGCCACAGAGGCTAAGGTTTGCCAGCGGGTACCCTGACCCTGGCCTCACTACCCTGCAGGGGAGGTGAGGATGCCCTCGGGCAAGGTGGCGCAGCCAGCCATCACTGACAACAAGGATGGCACCGTGACCGTCCGCTACGCACCCAGTGAAGCTGGCCTGCATGAGATGGACATCCGCTACGATAACATGCACATCCCAGGTGCGCCTCACAGGGGCCTGGGCTCGGGGCGGGAGCCTGGGGAGGTGACACAAGACCCCATTCCACATGGCCCCTTTTCCTGCCTCAGGAAGCCCCCTGCAGTTCTATGTGGATTACGTCAACTGTGGCCACGTCACTGCCTATGGGCCTGGCCTCACGCATGGAGTGGTGAACAAGCCTGCTGTCTTCACCGTTAACACCAAGGATGCAGGAGAGGGTGAGCGGCAGCTCTGATCTTAGCCTGCCTGTGTGCCGAGGGACGCCCACCCTCATCCAGTGTACCCAAAAGCTGGGTACAAGGGAGATGCTCCCTGAATGGGGCCCCCCACCCTGCCACCCTGGCCTCTGCTTGCTTGCTGGGGCTCTTCCCCCATCAGCGCACCGTTCCTGGGCGTTGTTCCCATCCTCACCCATGACTCTCTCTAGGGGGCTTGTCCCTGGCCATCGAGGGCCCATCCAAAGCAGAAATCAGCTGCACTGACAACCAAGATGGGACCTGCAGCGTCTCCTACCTGCCCGTGCTGCCCGGGGATTACAGCATCCTGGTCAAGTACAACGAACAGCACATCCCAGGCAGCCCCTTCACTGCCAGGGTCACAGGTAGGTGGCACTGGGAGCAGTGATGAAAGCGGGCAGGTGGCAGGGTGGGCGCGGTCTCCCTCCGCACCTGGACATGCAGTGACTGTCCCCTGGCAGGTGATGACTCAATGCGCATGTCCCACCTGAAGGTGGGCTCTGCTGCTGATATCCCCATCAATATCTCCGAGACGGACCTCAGCCTGCTGACGGCCACGGTCGTGCCACCCTCGGGCCGGGAGGAGCCCTGTCTGCTGAAGCGACTGCGCAATGGCCACGTGGGTAAGAGGTTGAGTGGCAGGGCCTTCTGGAAAGGAGGGAGGCTGTGAGGGGATGGCATGCCTTTCCCCAGCTGACAGCCCTGCCCTGTGCCCAGGGATCTCGTTCGTGCCCAAGGAGACTGGGGAGCACCTGGTGCATGTGAAGAAGAATGGTCAGCATGTGGCGAGCAGCCCCATCCCGGTGGTGATCAGCCAGTCGGAGATTGGGGATGCCAGCCGTGTGCGGGTCTCAGGCCAGGGCCTCCATGAAGGCCACACCTTTGAGCCTGCAGAGTTTATCATCGACACCCGTGATGCAGGTAGGTGCTGGTGGCCAACCAGCTGGGGCAAGAGCCCTGGGCTTGGCCCCCCTGGCTCAGCGGTGTCCCTTCCACAGGCTATGGCGGGCTTAGCTTGTCCATTGAGGGCCCCAGCAAGGTGGACATCAACACAGAGGACCTAGAGGATGGCACATGCAGGGTCACCTACTGCCCCACAGAGCCTGGCAACTATATTATCAACATCAAGTTCGCTGACCAGCACGTGCCTGGTGAGTGTGACACCCACACAGCCCCTGTGACTGAGCCGCCCTCCGTGCCACACACCAGAGCCTGCCCGTGGAAATGTAACCTGTACGATATGCAGGCTGTGCTCTCTTCCTGCAGGCAGTCCCTTCTCTGTGAAGGTAACAGGAGAGGGCCGGGTGAAAGAGAGCATCACACGTCGGCGACGGGCCCCTTCGGTGGCCAATGTTGGCAGTCATTGCGACCTCAGCCTGAAGATCCCTGGTAGGAGCTGTAGGGAGCCAGGGAGGGGCCCTGGGGAGTCCTGGGCCCCAGCCCCAGGTGGCCCCAAGCAGAGAGGTGGGGCCCAGGACTCTTGCTCACCAGGCTGTCCCCCTACCTGCAGAAATTAGCATCCAGGACATGACAGCCCAGGTAACCAGCCCATCAGGCAAGAGCCATGAGGCCGAGATTGTGGAAGGGGAGAACCATACCTACTGCATCCGCTTTGTGCCTGCCGAGATGGGCATGCACACAGTCAGCGTCAAGTACAAGGGCCAGCATGTGCCTGGGAGCCCCTTCCAGTTCACCGTGGGGCCCCTGGGGGAAGGGGGAGCCCACAAAGTCCGTGCTGGAGGCCCCGGCCTGGAGAGGGCTGAAGCTGGAGTGCCAGGTATGCGTGCTTCTTGCGAGGCTTTTGCTCTTCTGGGCTGGGGTGGGGTCGAGGAAGGAGCTAGCAGCCATGTTGACGTCAGCCATGCTTAGAGGGGACCGAGGCCAGGATAGCAGCCCTCTCTGAGGACACCATGTTTTCCCACAGCTGAATTTAGCATCTGGACCAGGGAAGCTGGCGCTGGGGGCCTGGCCATTGCTGTCGAGGGCCCCAGCAAGGCTGAGATCTCCTTTGAGGACCGAAAGGACGGCTCCTGTGGTGTGGCTTATGTGGTCCAGGAGCCAGGTACTGAGAGCTTGGCTGGCGTCAGCGGAAGCGGCACCTGGGTGTGGGTATTGGTCTGGGTCTACATGGACGGCTCCACCTTGCTCCCACCCTCCACCCTGAGGTCCCGGGGCCATCCAGGCTATTTGTGGGAAGTGGGAGGTGTAAACACTGACAAACAGGGGCCTTCCAGCATGCCCTGTGTGCTCTCTCCCTGCCCAGGTGACTACGAGGTCTCGGTCAAGTTCAACGAGGAGCACATTCCCGACAGCCCCTTCGTAGTACCTGTGGCTTCTCCGTCTGGCGATGCCCGGCGCCTTACTGTTTCTAGTCTTCAGGTGAGGCACCGAGAGAAACCGCCTGCCTGGGGCTCCTGGGCCCGGCCAGACCAGAGCCGCCGCACAGAGCAGGCCTTGGCCCTGTGTCAAGTGACCCGCCCAGCCCAGCTCAGGGCGCCGGGCTTCTGCTCTGGCCAGGTGCAGCCCATGCTTGGGGTTGGCAGGAAGCACCCCTGCCCGCTGTGTGGAGTTTTTCTCGTGTCTCAGGTCTAAAGGCTTTGAACAGAAGCCTGTGCCCATTGAGCACCAGGGCTGAGCTTTAAAGAGGGACAGCCTGCCAGGGCTGAGGGCCCTCCATTCCTGCTGCCTGGGTGTATGATTGCAGCGTGTGGATCATGGGGGTGGGGGCGTGTGCATGTAGCTTACTGGCCCCCAAGAATCAGTGGCTCTCCCTCTTTAAACCAAATTGGACGCCAGATGGGTAAGTGTAACCCCAGGGGCCTTCCTGCTGCTGGGGCCCTGCTCTTCCGTGCCCCAGCCACCCTGTCTAACCACGTCTGCTATGCTTCCAGGAGTCAGGGCTAAAGGTCAACCAGCCAGCCTCTTTTGCAGTCAGCCTGAACGGGGCCAAGGGGGCGATCGATGCTAAGGTGCACAGCCCCTCGGGAGCCCTGGAGGAGTGCTATGTCACAGAGATCGACCAAGGTGAGGCCCTGTCCCTGCCCGGGCCACCCACCCATCTTCCCTGGCCCTGCTGGGAGCAGTGGGCCTGCCCAGCTGGCTGGAAGCAGACTGAGAGTACAAAAGGAAGGTACAGATTCTGTAAGCAGGGTCCAAACGCTGAGGCTCCCTCAGCCAGGCAACTCTTCCCCCACTCGTGAGCCAAGCCCTTTGCGGGGAGGGTCCGGCTCCAAAGCTACAGCTTCTAGGAAGGAGAAAGCCTGCCGCAGGCCTCACGATGCAGTCTCCTGAGGGAGAGACCCGAAGTCTGGCCACGGGGCTGGCCCAGTCCTTAGCCGGGGCCTGGCACTTGCCAGATAGGTCTAAGGCAGCCTGGAGGTGAGAAGAGCTGGTTCAGCCAATTTCACTAGTCTCACGGCTAGTCCTGCCACTCCGCAGCCACGTGACCTCAAGTTCCTGTTGCCTCTGTGCCCCTGTTCACATGCAGGGACTACGGCATTCATGGTAACCTTTTTAGGGAGGCAGGCAGGCAGGTGTTTTGCTCGTAGGTTTCGGTCCAAATGAGCACCGATAGTGGGCTGCTTGGGCATCTAAGACTTCAGTCCTCAGGCTTCAGGAGGTCTGTGGTGTGGGGCGTGGGTGCCCAGTGTGGTCCTTGGAAGAAGTGGAGTGGGCCACATGGACCTGCTGGACCAGTGGGCAAGGGAACCTCCTCACAGATGCCACTTGCTTGGTTTTGGAGGAGGGACCTCAGGCCTACAGCGTGCCCCTCTGTTCCTCAGATAAGTATGCCGTACGCTTTATCCCGCGGGAGAACGGTGTCTACCTGATTGACGTCAAGTTCAATGGCACCCACATTCCTGGAAGCCCCTTCAAGATCCGAGTTGGGGAACCTGGGCATGGAGGGGACCCAGGCATGGTGTCCGCCTACGGAGCTGGCCTAGAAGGTGGTGTCACAGGTAGGTCAGTGGATGCCGCTTCCAGTGTGTGGACACGGCTGCTGGGGCCCCTCCTCCAAGTTCCCAGTGACAGCAGGAGGCGTGCAGAGGTGACAAAGCTATGTTGGGGGGTGGGGGGTGGGAGTTAGGGGCTAGGGAAACAGTCCAGGCCAGCTCTTCCTGACCTCCCACACCCCCAGGGAGCCCAGCTGAGTTCATCGTGAACACAAGCAATGCAGGAGCGGGTGCCCTGTCAGTAACCATCGATGGGCCCTCCAAGGTGAAGATGGATTGCCAGGAGTGCCCTGAGGGCTACCGTGTCACCTACACTCCCATGGCACCTGGCAGCTACCTCATCTCCATCAAGTATGGTGGCCCCTACCACATTGGGGGCAGCCCCTTCAAGGCCAAAGTCACAGGTGAGCCTGGCGTCAGACTGCTGGTGCCCAGCCCAATGCCTGGCCCTCTGGCCACCTCTTAGTGCCCTAACCGGCCTTGCCCTGCAGGTCCCCGTCTTGTCAGCAACCACAGCCTCCATGAGACATCATCCGTGTTTGTGGACTCCCTGACCAAGACTGCCAGTGCCCCCCCGCATGGGGCCCTGGGTGCAGGTTCCACTGATGCCAGCAAGGTGCTGGCCAAGGGCCTGGGGCTGAGCAAGGCCTATGTGGGCCAAAAGAGCAGCTTCACAGTGGACTGCAGCAAAGCAGGTGGGTGCCCCCATCCCTGCCTGGCCAAAATACAAAGCCAGAGAGAAGACGGGATGACCAGTGCCTGGGAACATTGGGAAGAAGGGGGTTATGTGGGGCAGGAGTGCCTTTGGGGGCATGCTTGTCACTTCTAAAGCCACTTCCCATATGGGCCTCCCTGCCATCTTTTCTACCCTTCAGGAAAGTGGCTTGGGAGGAGCTGGAGCATCCTACGCTGGCCTGGGGAGCAGGGGTGCTGGCAACTCTTTAGGAAGGGCTGTCACCCCTTAACAGATGGGGGTAGCAGGGGGAGGATACCAAGACAGAAAGAGGGGTCGGCATATTCTCCGCTGAAGGGAGGAGACTTGGAGCTTGGAACTGAGGCCCCTTCCCCACCAGGCAACAACATGCTGCTGGTAGGGGTGCACGGCCCCCGGACACCCTGCGAGGAGATCCTGGTGAAGCATGTGGGCAGCCGGCTCTACAGCGTGTCTTACCTGCTCAAGGACAAGGGAGAGTACACGCTGGTGGTCAAGTGGGGTGATGAGCACATCCCAGGCAGCCCCTACCGTGTCCTGGTCCCCTGAGCTCTGTGCCTGTGCCAGCTGGCAGCTCCCAGGATGAGACGTGCCCCACACCCATCCCCCCAACCTGAGCAGCCCCCTTGGTCTCCTCAGCCCCAGAGCCCTGGCCAGCCCTGGCCGCCCCATCACTGCAGCCACCCCAGCCCTGCGTTGCACTCACCTGCCTCCACTTGGGCAAAGGAGAGAGGCGAGCAGAGGTAGCCCTTTGGTGGCTCTGCCTATCTTCTTTGGTTCTGGGAGGGTTGAGGGATGGGGGGGTACTATGCACAACCACCCGCTAGTTCTCTTCCCTAGCCAAGAAGAATAAAGTTCTGCTTCCATTCTCCTGAGGGTGGCTCTAGCTTTCTTGCAAGGGTGCCTGTGGGCTGGATCAAAGTGTGGGCTCAAGGCACAGGCTGCGAGATCGCCAGGCCTGGCACCCAGGGCCTCCTGCTTTTCCCCGCCCATACGTGCCCTCCCCCAACTCTTGGAGGCAGGTTATTGGCACTCAGGTCTTCTCTGCCTTCCTGGGTTCAGACCAATGGAAGGGGAGAGACGTGTAGCACAGCAGACTTGACACTGGTGTGCTCTTCCCAGGCCACGCCAGGAACAGATACCATCCTAAGGGAAAGCCAGGCCATGACCAGACTGCAGGAGGTAAACTGCTGGATGGGAGGGCCAGATAAACAGGCCTTGAAATCCCAGCACCCCTGGCCATCTTCCAGGCTTCTTAAATCTGCCACCATCTGCCACCATAAGGGACTGTCATGAGGACCTCTTGCCCCAAGGCATCTCAAGGCCCCTCGGTGGACAGGTGGCCCCATTCAAGGTGCTGCCTACTGGCTGCACTTTGCCTTCCTCCCATCTCTGCCCCAGGTGGCCATGCCTTACACACCCTCCTCCCCTGAGAAGGCCTTGCCATGGGTCCCTCTTCTCAGCACAGTGGGGGTGATGAGAGCCCCTCCCTTGACTCCTGTGCTGCAGCCCTGTCCATCCCCTCAGACGTCCCACCCAAAGATCTCTCACTCTAAAACCCAAATCCAAAACTCCAATACTCTGGCCAAGTCATCGTTCTGAACTGGGCAACTCCGGGATTGCGGGCAATACCCCGATTGGAAAGCGCTTTCTGGCCAGCATGAGCACAGGGCCTAGGGCACAGTTAAGCCACTGTCCAATGAAAAAAGAACACGAGCCCAGGAAGGGATAACGAGAACCAGGCTGTGGCCAGCTACCCAAGCCACAGACCCCCTGCCCAAAATGCAGGGATGAGAAAACAAAGCAAGGGCAGTTGCTAAGCTGCAGGAAAGTGGCCTTGGGTCCACACTGTTCTTGAACCTGGGTCTGGCCTGCTACCCTAGGCTCCCAGTGGCCAGTTCCAGGAGACACTGTCCCACTCAAGGCAGGCAGGACACAGGTGAATAAAGTCAGGCCCCGCCACTTCGACCAGGCATGTGCCAGGGCCCCCACAGAAGCACAGCTTCAGAGCTCAGCTGAGTTAACCAGGAGCCCCTGTCCCTGGACACCACATCGTGCCCACGCAGCTGTGACACACGTGGGGCAGCAAGGGCAGAAGATGCCAGCCTGGGGGAGAACAAGCCCTTGGGGACAGCGCTGGGCAGAGGCTACAGGCCAGGCCAGGCCTGAGCCTGAGGCCCGCAGGGGCAGGCGGCAGGAGGGAGCAAGACCGGGGCGCCGTCCCTGCAAAGGGCCCCAGGGTAGGACAGGCAGATGGCACCAGGAAAAGGAGCCCCAGGACTCCATCCTGCTAGGGGAAAACGGGCCTGGACCTGGCCCCACTGAGAGGATCCCTGGAGGACCCCACAGCCCCCCCCCCCCCCACCGTGGCTGCTAGGAGGAGACAGGGAGGGGTGCAAGATCTGGGCCCTCAGCCAGGCTCACACACAGGTTGTGAAGGCCTCGTGACCCGTCCAGAGCCAGCAGGGGTGGTGGAGGCTCAGCCCCACCAGGCCCCACGCCTGAGCCCTGTTCGCCAACAGGTGCCAGGAGCAGAGGAGCTGTCCTGGCCACACACCCACCCCAGGCTGGACCCATCTCCTCTTCTACTAAGTCTAGGGAGGGGACCGCTGGTCACCCTAGTCCGGAACAGCCCCCTGTCCTGCGGGTCCTGTCCGGTCGGAGTCCAGGCAGGGCAGGTGGATGGCCGAGCTGACCACCCCCACTCCACAGCCAGCCTCCACCCCTGGCCCTGCCACACCTCTGCACCTGACCCTCCCTGTTGCCTATCGCTGCCGCCACCACCACCCCACACCCCGCCCCGCCCCACCCCACAGGAGGCTGGAAGGGGACTGGGGTGAGGAAAGGGGAGCAGTGGCCCTTCAGGGTGGGTGGGGCTGCCACTCACCCCAGACAGGGAGGGAGCCCCAGCACTTCAACAAGGGGAACGTTAGTCTGGGGACCTTTGGGGTCCCCGTGGGGCCACCCACCACAGGTGGCCTCACCCCACTCCAGGGCATAGGGCCAAGGTGCTCCAGGACAGCCCCCACCCCCGGAACCCCGACGGAGCCAGCAGGATGCGGATGGGGTGGGTGGCCGCTAAGACAGTGTCGGCGAGGAGCGAATGGGTGGCACAGCGGTTAAGCGTCTGCCTTCGGCTCAGGGCGTGATCCCAGCGTTATGGGATCGAGTCCCACATCAGGCTCCTCCGCTATGAGCCTGCATCTTCCTCTCCCACTCCCCCTGCCTGTGTTCCCTCTCTCGCTGGCTGTCTCTATCTCTGTCAAATAAATAAATAAAATCTATAAAAAAGAAAAAAAAAAAAGACAGTGTCGGCGAGCGTGCAGGGTGACAGGTGCCAGCCACGGGGACCTCAGGTGCGCTCAGCGCTCTGCAGCTCTGGACGGTCTCCTTCCACTCGCACTGCGTGGGCCCATCCCAACTGCAGACAGGGCCCCCCAGAGGGCGGGGTCTCCTCCTCNCCGCTAAGACAGTGTCGGCGAGCGTGCAGGGTGACAGGTGCCAGCCACGGGGACCTCAGGTGCGCTCAGCGCTCTGCAGCTCTGGACGGTCTCCTTCCACTCGCACTGCGTGGGCCCATCCCAACTGCAGACAGGGCCCCCCAGAGGGCGGGGTCTCCTCCTCAGGCGCCGGGTTCTACCTCCAGGCGAGGGGTATAAAAAAGAAAAAAAAAAAAAGACAGTGTCGGCGAGCGTGCAGGGTGACAGGTGCCAGCCACGGGGACCTCAGGTGCGCTCAGCGCTCTGCAGCTCTGGACGGTCTCCTTCCACTCGCACTGCGTGGGCCCATCCCAACTGCAGACAGGGCCCCCCAGAGGGCGGGGTCTCCTCCTCAGGCGCCGGGTTCTACCTCCAGGCGAGGGCATCACCCAGCAGGGGGCCTGCTGTCCGGCTGCTCAGAGGTCGGGCTGGCTTGGCCACCTCTACCACTCCCCATGGGGCTGTCTCCGAAGGTGTCCCTGAGCCAGCCACGAGGTCACCGCCAGGGGAGGAGGGCTGAGGAAACCCCGGCACAGTGGGAGGGGTTGGGGGTTGCCCTTGGGTCAGCACACCTGCTGAGGACAGGCCAGGCAGAGAGGGTGAGGTCCAGGGTTGGGCACTGCAGGTGCGTGGGCAGGTGCGCGGGGGCACGATCTGGCTGCTGGTGAGTGGGCCCACCCCCCACCCCCCGCCCACAGCACAGGCCACTAGGAGGAGCCCCTGTGCAGCTGGGTCAGGGAAGACTCCGCACCCATCCAGCCCTCCTGAGCCCTCCTGGGCAGGTGGCCTGTGAGGGAAGACGACAGAGAAGCCGGGCCCTCCTCGCTGTTCCTGCTGCCCAGGGCCGAGGGACAGGAAGGTGGCTCAGCTCAGGCATAGGCCAGGGGAATGGTGAGGACACTGGTCGGATGACCCGGGAGTGTGGGGCTATGCCCAGCCGGGCCTGAGTGTCTCCAGGGGAGCCGTCTTCGGGACTATGCGGCCCAACACCCTGGCTGACGGATGTCCCCGGGAGCCACGACCCCACAGTCCCCCACCGAGGTAAGGCCCAGCAAGCCACGCCCCGGTCTCTCTGCTTCTGCTCCCAGGACATGCAGAGCCAGCCCGCCCTCCCCCCGCCGCCGCCCCGAGACCCACTGTCCTCGGGTTCAGAAAGCACACGGCGGCCCCAGACAGTGCCAGGAGCTGTCACCAAAGCTCCCCCCCCAACCCGGTATTGCCCAGCAGTGATAGCCAAGGGGAAAAGCACCGCCCCCAGAACCTGTGTGACAAATTCAGAGCTGAGCGAGTCAGAGCGTGTCACCGGGAAGTCATCTCTGAGTCCCAGCCAGGAAGGATGGGGCGGGCACTTCTCCGGGGAAAGGAGATGCCATTGGGCTCCAGTGGCCACAGTGGGAGCTCTTTCGCTGGACTGACAGCTGCGCCTCCACCTGCACACCCTCCCGCCCCCTACCCACTGCAAGCTGGTGCCTGCCACCACCTGAGCCACCAGAGCCCAGCACGCACACGGGGCCACCTGACACCGTCATTGAAGAAAAGGGGCCTGTTGGCCTGCACCCCCACAAAGGGGCCTGCCCCTTGCCGCTCCCCACCCACTTGCCAGCTGCATGGTGGAGGCTGGAGGGCAGGGGAGGAGAGGGGAGGGGCGGGGAGAGCAGAGGCCAGGCTTGTGTACACAGAGACGTGACCCCTACCTGCCTCAGGCAGGGCAAGCTGCCCCACCCCTGGGGAAGGAGAGGACACGGGGGGGGCAGCATGGGGCCACTGAGGGGGGACGGTGGAGGTCCGGAGCCTCCTGCCACTCAGGCCTGGGTGGGGGCCTCACAGCTCAGTGGTGTTGGTGCTGAGCGGGCTGCTGGGATGGGAAAGAGCTTCCGGCCCCTGCGCCAGGACCGCCACCAGGGCTGGCAANGTTTCCCAGAGTGCCCCGCTCTTGATTCTATGAGGATTAACCTTCCCTGAACAATAAATCGTAACCTCTTGCTATGATCATTTTCACATGTGCCTTTGAGTTAATATTGCTGAGCCAGAGTTTTGCACCTTCCATACAAAGTTTGGGTGGTTAGACTATTTTTACACAGTATAAAAAAACACAACTTTCCTCATAAACAGCAGATCAATGTGTTGAAACCAACACCTTTACACTTGGCAGAACAGTAGATCATGCAGGATGAGTGCTCTGTTGCTTGTGAGGTACCGTACTCCCCAAACCTATGGATTGTTTTCCCTTGAATAAAGGACATCAAACTCATTACTAAATTTAGTTTTATCATTTGACAGTCGAGTGTTAATACCAGCCTAAAGCAGATAATCTTTATAGTAGCCTCCCTTTTGGAAGTTAAATGGAATAAAATATTCTACTATGAGTTTTTTCACCAAAGGTTGATATTGAAGTCCTTGCAAGAAGTTTTCACTAGGTACTACATATGCTTATAGAGTATTAGTACTGGGGTATAACTAGGGACCACCTCGATGGAGATTAAGGAGTGCAGTTGTTGTGATAAGCCTGGGTGTTGTATGTAACTGTTGAATTACTGAATTGTCCACCTGAAAAAAGGCTGGTATTAAATGATAAAACTAGTACAGTACCTCACAAGCAATAGAGCACTCATCCTGAGGGTTTTTGAGCTGAAGCAGGTTTTATAGTGTTAGAACAGGCAATATGAAAACAGGGCATGATTGGCTAGGAGGTAAGGGATTTCCTCATAAAATTAGTAGGTCCAGGGCTTAGTTGGTTAAACATCTGACTTTATTTTAAAGTATTTTATTTATTTGACAGAGAGAGAGAGAGAGAGAGAGTACGCACAAGTACGGGGAGTGAGAGAGGGAGGAGGGAGCCCTATGCAGGACTCCATCCCAGAATCCTGGGATTATGACCTAAGCCGAAGGCAGACATTTAACCAACTGAGCCACCCAGGCACCCCAAGCATCTGGCCCTTGATCTCAGCTTACTCAGGTCTTGTTCTCAGGATCCTGAGTTCAAGCCCTGTGTTGGGCTCCACAGAGCCTACTTAAAAAAAAAAAAAAAGATCAGGTCTTATTTTCTCGGATAAGGTAAGCCAGCTAGAACTGAGTTGGAGGATTTGCGATTGGTGTATAAAGGTTTCCTCGACCAGTGTTGTGGTTTCAACATTAAACCTGCTTGGTTTAATGATGTGCTGTTGCCATCTTGATATTCTTAATGATTTGTCAACAAGGGGTATCACACTTTAATTTTTCACTGGACCTCACAAAATACGTAGCTAATCCTAATACCGTATTTAGGAGATTAAAAAAAAATTCCAGGAAGCAGAGCCCTGCAAACTGTAGCTGGTAGCTGGTAATAAAAACATGACATTGATAGGCCTGTGAGGTGCTGAGAAGTCAGACGGGCACAAAGCACCCATGCTGGTACTGAGGGCTGAGTTTCAGAGGACCCCCAGGTGTTCCCAGGCAAGTCTCTCTGCTCTCCTGCCGACTTCGCCCAGAACTGTCATAAAAAAATGAACAAATCTTGTAGAATTTCTTTAAAAAGCGATAGAGGAAGAGAATTGTTTTGGAGCCCAAGTGAGGACAGCTGCCTGGGATACACAATTTCCACAAAGAAGACATTACTCCAAAGAAGGAATGTTTAATATAGGGTTATATATATATTTTGTTACCATAAGGTTACAAATCAACATGAAAAAGGGCACTTCAGAAAGTTAAAAACTGGCTTTCGTTCCAAGATGGTGGAGAAGCAGGAGACCTAATGTTCTTCTGGTCAAGGAATTCAGCTAGTGAGCAACCAGACCATCCTGAACACCCACGAAATCAGCCAGAGACGCAGGAAGGTACATCTGGAACTCTACAAATGAACATCTCCGGCGCTGAGTATTGAGGTACGAAGCGGGGAGCCATGAATCCACACACACTTATTGGAAGATAAACGGAAGGGGGAGGGTGCCCTTGCTCTCGTGACCCAGGAAGCAGTAGCCACCTACACTGGGGAGCTGGCGGGACTCGTGGACCGACACCCGTGAGAGAGCGGACTGAGACCGTGAGCCTGGGAACATGTGCGACCAGACTGAAAACCGGAGCTCCGGAGCACTCACTGGAACCGGACTGATACGTGGAGCTCGGGAGTGCGTGTGTGACCAGATGGAAAACCGTTCCTCTGGAGAACGCGAAATCCAACTGAAACAGGGAGCTCGGGAGCATGCGTGGGAACTGGGGGCCGCTGACGGTGTTGGAAGCACAAAGGACAGAGACATGCCAGACCTGGGAGCAAGGGCTGGGAGAGTGGCTGTGGGGCACACAACCCGGGACACTGCAGGGTTTTAGCAGCACCGACAGAAACAGAGTTAATGTGGCCAGGAGAGCTCAGTGGAGAGCAGACTGCGATCTCTCTTTCTGAGTCAGAGGCTAGGACACGGCCACTGCTGCTCTGACTCCCAGAAGAGGCACAGAAAACCACCAGGGAAAGCCGCCAGAGAACAAAAGCCTGGAAATACCCACTCATATTGTGCCAATCCCCATCCCACCTCGCAGGGGATAGGGAGACTCTATCAAAACAGAGTTGCCTGAGTATCAGCGTGGCAGGCCCCTCCCCCAGAAGGCAGGCTGAAAAATCAAGAAGCCGACATCCCTAAGGTCCCTATGAAACAAGTGCACACTGCCTGGGTCCTGGTCAATAATTTGGGCTCTGGACAACGCCACAATCCCTCCTCATCAGAATGCCGAGGAGGAGAAATCCCCCCCAGCAAAGAAAAGACAACGAGTCTGTGGCCTCTGCCACAGAAATGATGGATATGGATATAACCAAATTGTCAGAAATGGAGTTCAGAGTAACAATGGTCAAGATGATGTGTAGGCTTGAAAAAAATATTAATTAAAATATTAATGAGAATATAGAATCTCTAAGGGCGAAAATGAGAGCAAATCTGGCAGAAATTAAAAATGCTATGAATCAAATGCACTCTAAACAAGACACTCTGATGGCCAGTGTAAATGAGGCAGAAGAACGAATTAGTGAATTGGAGGAAGGGATGGTACAAGAGAAAGTTAAAAAAGAAACTTGGCTCAAAAAATCCAATCTCAAGAATGTAGATTATGAGGGGCGCCTGGGTGGCACAGCGGTTAAGCGTCTGCCTTCGGCTCAGGGCGTGATCCCGGCGTTATGGGATCGAGCCCCACATCAGGCTCTTCTGCTATGAGCCTGCTTCTTCCTCTCCCACTCCCCCTGCTTGTGTTCCCTCTCTCGCTGGCTGTCTCTATCTCTGTCAAATAAATAAATAAAATCTTAAAAAAAAAAAGAATGTAGATTATGGGAGATTACTGACTCAATGAAAAGTTCCAATGTCAGAATCATCGGCATCCCTGAGGGGGTGGAGAAAGAGAGAGGTCTAGAAGAGATATTTGAACAAATTGTAGCTGAGAAATTCCCTAATCTGACAAAGGAAACAAGCATTCGTGTCCAAGAGGCAGAGAAGACCCCTCCCAAGATCAATGAGAACAGGTGTACACCACGTCACGTCATAGTGCACTCTGCAAATATTAGATCCAAGGATACAGTATTGAAAGTGGCCGGGGGAATAAAATCCTTATGTACAGAGGGAAAAATATCAGAATAGCATCAGACCTGTCTGCAGAGACCTGGCAGGCTAGGAAGGGTTGGCAGCGTATTTTCAAAGCTCTGAGAAGAACATGCAGCCAAGGATTCATTATCCAGCAAGGCTGTCATTCAGATTAGATGGAGAGATAAGGACCTTCTGGGATCCGCAGAAACTGACCAAATTCATAACCACCAAAACAGCCCTACAGGAGATATTAAGGGGGGTCCTATAAAAGTAAAAAGGCCCCAAGAGTGATACAGAACAGAAATTTACAGTCTATAGAAATGAAGACTTCACAGGCAACATGACATCATTAAATCATATCTCTCAATCTTTACTCTCAATGTGAATGGCCAAAATGCTCCCATAAAACACCACAGGATTACAGATTGGATAAAAAGACATAACCCATCCATATGCTGCCTACGAGAGACTCATTTTGAACCTAAAGATACATCCAGACTGAAAGTGAAGGGATGGAAAATCATTTTTCATGCCAATGGAACTAAAAAGAAAGCTGGGGTAGCAATTCTCATATCAGACAGATTAGATGTTAAACTAAAGCCTGTAGTTAGAGGTACAGAAGGACATTGTATGATTCTTAAAGGATGTATCCAACAAGTGGATATGACAATTATAAATATCTAAGCCCCCAACAGAGGAGCAGCAAGATACACAAGCTAAATCTTAACCAGAATAAAGAGACATATAGATACTAATACGTTAATAGTAGGGGACCTCAACACTCCACTCTCAGCAATAGACAGATCACCTAAGCAGAAAATCAACAAAGAAACAAGAGCTTTGAATGACATTCTGGACCACATGGATCTCATAGATATATACAGAACACTACACTCCAGAACAACAGAATACTCATTCTTTTCGAATGCACATGGAACTTTCTCCAGAATAGACCATATACTGGGTCACAAAACAGGTCTCAACCAATACCAAAAGACTGAGATTATTCCCTGCATATTCTCAGACCACCATGCTTTGAAATTGAAACTCAATCAGAAGGAAAAATTTGGAAGAAAAACAAACACTTGGAAACTATGAACCATCCTGCTCAAGAATGATTGGGTAAATGAGGAAAATAAAAATCAGTTTAAACAATTTTTGGAGACCAATGAAAATGAAAACACATTGGTCCAAAACCTATGGGACATTGCAAAGGCGGTCCTAAGGGGAAAATACATAGCCAGCCAAGCCTCACTCAAAAGAAGAGAAAAATCTAAAATGCAATTTTTATATTCTCACCTCAAGAAGCTGGAGCTGGAACAGAAGAAGAGGCTTAACCCACTCCTGAGAAGGCAGGTGATCAAGATGAGAGCAGAGATCAATGAATTAGAAACTAGGAGCACAGTAGAGCCGATCAAAAGAACTAGAAGCTGGTTCTTTGAAAGAATAAATAAGATCAATAAGCCACTGGCCAGAGTGATTCAAAAGAATAGAGAAAGGACCCAAATTAATAAAATTATGAATGAAAGGGGAGAGGTCACAACCAACACCAATGAAATAGGAAGGATCATTAGAAACTTTTATCAACAGCTTTATGCCAATAAATTAAGCAACCTGGAAGAAATGGATGCCTTCCTGGAAACCTATAAACTACCAAGACTGAAACAGGAAGAAATTGATTATTTAAACAGACCGATTAATTATAAAGAGATTGAAGCAGTGATCAGAAACCTCCCCAAAAACAAGAGTCCAGGGCCTGACGGATTTCCCGGGGAATTCTACCAAACATTCAAAGAAGAAATAATACCTAGTCTCCTGAAGCTGTTTCAAAAAATAGAAGCGGAAGGAAAACTACCAAATTCATTCTATGAGGTCAGTATTACCCTGATCCCCAAACCAGGCAAAGACCCCATCAAAAAGGAGAATTACAGATTGATATCCCTGATGAATATGGACGCCAAAATTCTCAACAAGATCTAGCTAATCGGATCCAACAGTACATTGAAAGCATTATCCATCATAACCAAGTGGGATTCATCCCTGGGATGCAAGGGTGGTTCAACATTCACAAATTGATCCGTGTGATGGATCATATCAACAAGAAAAGAGTCAAGAACCATATGATCCTCTCAATTGATGCAGAAAAAGCATTTGACAAAATACAGCATCCTTTCCTGATTAAAACCCTTCAGCGTGTAGGGATAGAGGGTACATTCCTCAATTTCATAAAAACCATCTATGAAAAGCCTACAGCAAATATCATTCTCAATGGGGAAAAGCTGGAAGCCTTTCCCTTAAGATCAGGAACACGACAAGGATGCCCACACTCGCCATTATTATTCAACATAGTACTAGAAGTCCTTGCCATAGCAATCAGACAACAAAAAGGGATAAAATGTATCCAAATCGGCAAAGAAGAAGTCAAACCGTCTCTCTTCACAGATGACATGATACTCTATATGGAAAACCCAAAAGACTCCACCCCCAAACTACTAGAAGTTTGGAGCAATTCAGTAATGTGGCGGGATACAAAATCAATGCTCAGAAATCAGTTGCATTTCTATACATGAACAGTGAGACTGAAGAAAGAGAAATTAGGGAATCTATTCCATTTATAATAGCACCAAAAATCATACGTTATCTCGGAATTAACTTAACCAGAGACGTAAAGGATGTATATTCTAGAAACCACAAATCACTCTTGAAAGACATTGAAGAAGACACAAAAAGATTGAAAAATATTCCATGCTCATGGATCGGAAGAATTAACATACTTAAAATATATATGCTACCCAGAGCAATCTACATTTTCAGTGCCTTCCCAATCAAAATACCAAGGACATTTTTCAAAGAACTGGAACAAACAGCCCTTAAATTTGTGTGGAGCCAATAAAGGCCCTGAATCACCAAGGAATTGTTGAAAAGGAAAAACAAAGCTGGGGGCATCACAATGCCGGATTTCAAGCTGTACTACAAAGGTGTGATCACAAAGACAACATGGTACTGGCACAAAAACAGACACATAGACCAATGGAACAGAATGGAGAACCCAGAAATGGGCCCTCGGCTCCTTTGGCAACTAATCTTTGACAAAGCAGGAAAAAACATCCAGTGGAAAAAAGACAGTGTCTTCAACAAATGGTGCTGGGATAATTGGATGGCTGTATGCAAAAGAATGAAACTTGACCACTCTCTTATACTATACACAAAGCTAAACTCCAAAGGGATGAAAGACCTCGATGTGAGACTTGAATCCATCAAAATCCTAGAGGAGAACATGGGCTGTAACCTCTTTGACATTGGCTACAGCAACTTTTTTCATGACACATCTCCAAAGGCAAGAGAAACAAAAGAAAAAATGAACTTGTGGGACTTCATCAAGATCAAAAGCTTCTGCACAACCAAGGAAACAGTCAAAAAAAACTAAGAGGCAGTCCACGGAATGGGAGAATGTATTTGCAAATGACAGTACAGATAAAAGACTGGTATCCAAGATCTATGAAGAACTTCTCAAACTCAATACACGAGAAACAAATAAACAAATCAAAAAATGGGCAGAAGCTATGAAGACACTTTTCCAATGAAGACACACAAATTGCTAACAGACACATGAAAAAATGTTCAAAATTAGCCATCAGGGAAATTCAAATCAAAACCACTTTGAGATACCACTTTACACCGGTTAGAATGGCAAAAATTGACAGGCAGGAACCAACAAATGTTGGAGAGGATGTGGAGAAAGGGGAACCCTCACACACTATTGGTGGGAATGCAAGTTGGTACAGCCACTTTGGAAAAAAGTGTGGAGGTCCCTTAAAAAGTTAAAAATTGAGCTACCCTATGATCCAGCCATTGCACTACTGGATATTTACCCCAAAGATACAGACGTAATGAAGAGAAGGGCCATATGCACCCCAATGTTCATAGCAGCATTGTCCACAACAACTAAACTCTGGAAGGAGCCAAGATGCCCTTCAACAGATGACTGGATTAAGAAGATGTGGTCCATATATACAATGGAATATTACTCAGCCATCAGAAAGAATGATTTCTCAACATTTGCAGCAACATGGATGGGACTGGAGGAGATAATGCTAAGTGAAATAAGTCAAGCAGAGAAAGACAATTATCATATGGTTTCTCTCATCTATGGAACATAAGAACTAGGAAGATCGGTAGGAAAAGGAAGGGATGAATGAAGGGGGGATAAACAGAAGGGGGAATGAACCATGAGAGACTGTGGACTCTGGAAAACAAACTGAGGGCTTCAGAGGGGAGGGGCGTGGGGCATTTGGATAGGCAGGTGATGGGTATTAAGGTGGGCACATATCGTATGGTGCACTGGGAGTTACACGCAAAATAATGAATCATGGAACATTGCATCAAAAACTGGGGATGTACTGTATGGTGACTAATATAACAAAATAAAAATTATATAAAAAAAGAATATAACAAAAAAAGTAAAAGAATATTAAAAGCTTTATTTTATTCTTTAGTAATTGCCAGGTTTCAGGCTTGGGATTATGGGAATGGAATTTAAGTAGATTTTTACTCTTTAGTTTGAAATGTTTCTTTTAGGTTGTTTTGTAATGAAGCAGATGCACAATGTGTGCTGGTAGCAGAAATAAAGCCCATGCTGTGAAGTTTGGTGGAGTCATTCTGACCTTTGTAAAAGTAGAGCTTCCCAGGGAGTCTAGGAGCAGTGCGCACAAACATTAAAAGTTAAAATTTCCTTTAGCAACCTGGCAGGTGGGTGTGATGTGTGCTCAGCTTTAACAAAATGTCCTCAGCCCTGGGCTAAGGCTAAAAATGTCTGTGCAGCCCCAAGTCCTGCAGGTGGTTCTTTGTTAATGCTGGGGGCCTGGGGAGGAAAAATACCACCTGCCAGTTCCCTTGTTTTCAAAGAAGTCCCTCAGCATGTTCCAAAAACCATATTAACAGATCTGTCTCCCATTTGCCCCCACGCATTGTGTAAACTGCTGGGGTTTTTTTGTTTGTTCGTTTGGTTTGGTTTGGTTTGGTTTTTTGTTTTTTGTTTGTTGTTGTTGTTGTTTTTATGTTGCCTCTCCTTTGGGCTACTGTCTTTCTAAGTGTGGTGGCCCAGCTACCACTTGCCCTCCCGGCTCACCCAGTGCTGAATCCGCTGGCTTTTAAAACTGCAGGCTCCAAATATCAGTGGTTTTATAAACTCACTGAATTCAACCCCTCTGGTTTTTAAAACCAAATGTTATGGGGGTTAGTCTTCCTTGTATAAGCTCCCTGGTGTGATTGCTTGTTTCTCTACCTCTTTTTGCACACAGCTCCCACCCTCCTGGGGACAGCTTCCCTCCACCTTCCTGACCTTCCTAACTTTTCAGATGCAGCTGCTTCTCTGTATTTAGTTGTGGAGTTTGTTTTGCAAGTATTCTTCAGTCTCTGGTTTATTGACTTGGATGTAGATGGTATCTAGTTATAAACACGGGATGGGGGGCGCCTGGGTGGCACAGCGGTTAAGCGTCTGCCTTCAGCTCAGGGCGTGATCCCGGCGTTACGGGATCGAGCCCCACATCAGGCTCCTCCGCTATGAGCCTGCTTCTTCCTCTCCCACTCCCCCTGCTTGTGGTCCCTCTCTCACTGGCTGTCTCTATCTCTGTTGAATAAATAAATAAAATCTTTAAAAATAATAATAAAAAAATAAAAAATAAACACGGGATGGGGTGAGCTCAGGGTCCTCCTACTCTGCCATCTTCTCAAATTCCTCCCAAACATGCTCAGCAAAAGCAGTTCTAAGATGGAAGTTTATAGCAACAAATACCTACATAAAAAAGGAAAGATCTCAAATAAACAAACTAACTTTATACCTCAAAGAATTAGAAGAAGAACAAACTAAGCCCAAAGTTGGCAAAAAAAAAGGGAAAAAAGATTCAAGCAGAAATAAATGAAGTAGAGACTAGAAAGACAAGAGAATAAAAAAAAAAAGAGTTGGCTTTTTGAAAAAAAAATTGACGAACTCTTAGCTAACTAACCCAAAAAAAGAGAGGATATAAATAAACAAAATTATAATGGAAATTGGAATCAAAGAAATACAAAGGATGGTAAGGGGCTACTATGAACAATTATACACCAACAAATTGGATAATTAAGAAGCTATGGGTAAATTCCTATGAAACTACAATGTACCAAGCATAAATCATGAAGAAATAAAAACCTCAACAGTTCAATAATGACTAAGGAGATTGAAGCAAAAATCTAAACTTTTCCAACAAAGAAAAGCCTAGAACCAGAGGCTTTCACTGGTGAATTCAACCAAACATTTAAAGAAGAATTAATGCCAGTCTTACTCAAACTTTTCTGAGAAATTAAAGATAGAACACTCCCAAATTCAGTTTACAAGGCCAGCATTACCCTCATACCAAAGCCAGATATGAACCCTTCAAAAAAAGAAAGAAAGAAAGAAAGAAAGAAAGAAAGAAAGAAAGCCACGACCCAGTATCACTGATGAATATAGAGGCAAAAATTCTCAACGTAATTCTAGCAAATATAATTCAACAGCATATTAAAGGATTATACACCATGGTCAATTGGGATTTATCTCTGGAACAGAGGGATGGTTCAACACATATAAATCAATAAATGTGATACACCACATTATTAAATTAAATATAAAAATCATATGATTCTCTCAACGGATGTAGAAAAAATATTTGACAAAATTCAACATTCTTTCAGATAAAAGTTGTTAACAAATTGAGTATAGAAAGAATATACCTCAATGTAATGAAGGCCATATATGACAACCTCACAGCTAACATCATAGTCAATGGTGAAAAACTAAAAGCTTTTCCTCTAAAGTCAGGAATAAGAGAAGAGTGACCACTCTCATCACTTCTATTCAACATAGCACTGGAAGTCCTAGCCAGAGCATTTAGGCAAGAAAAAGAAATGAAAGACATCCAAATCAGAAAGGAAGATGTTAAATTGTCTCTGTTTGCAGGTAACATAACCTTATATACAGAAAATCCTAAATACTCCATGAAAAAACTGTTACAACAAATACATGAATTCAGTAAAGTTGCAGGATATAAAATCAACATACAGGGATGCCTGGGTGCCTCAGTCAGTTGAGCACCTGCTTCGGCTCAGGTCATGATCCCAGGGTCCTGGGATCGAGTCCCCCATTGGGCTCCTTGCTTAGCGGGGAGCCTGTTTCTCCCTCTGCCTGCCATCCTCCCAATTGTGCTCTCTTTCTCTGACAAATAAATAAAATCTTTAAAAAATCAACATACAAAATTCAGGTGCATATCTATACACTGACAACAAAATATCTGAAAGAAAAATAAAGAAAACAATCCCATTTACAATAGCATCAAAACGAATAAAATACTTAGGAATAAATCTAACCAAGGAAGTGAAAGATCTCTACACTGAAAAATATGACATTGATAAAAAATACTGAGGAATACACAAATAAATGGAAAGATCCCATATTTGTGGATCATACAAATTAATATTGTTAAAATGTCCATACTACCCAAAGCCATCTATAGATTCAATGCAATCTCTATAAAAATTCCAATGGAATTTTACACAGAAATAGGAGAAACAATCCTAAAATTCATAGGGAACCATAAAAGACTGAATAGCCAAAGCAATTTTGAGAAAGAACAAAGCCAGAAGCATCACATTTCCTAATTTCAAACTATACTGCAAAGCTATAGTAATCAAAACAGAATGGTAAGGCATAAAAACAGACACGTTCAGACCAATGGAATAATATTAAGACCCCAGAAATAAACCCATGCATATATGGTCAAGTAGTATTTGACAAGGGAGCCAAGAATATACAATGAGGAAAAGATAGTCTTCTCAATAAATGACGTTAGGAATACTGGATATTCACATGCAAAGGGATGAAATTGGACCCCTATCTTACACCACTCAGAAAAATTTACCTTAAATTAATTAAAGACTTAATTGTAAGACCTGAAGCTATAAAATACCTGAAAGACAACATAGGGAAATAGCTCTTTGATGTTGGTCTTGGCACCAATGCAACAAAAGCAAAAAATAAACAAGTGGGACTACACCATACTAAAAAGCTTGTGCACATCAAAAGAAACCATCAACAAAATTAAGAGTCGACCTACAGAATGGGAGAAAATTTTTGCAAGCTATATATCAGATAATGGGTTATAATCAAAACATATAAAGAACTCATAGAACTCAATAGCAAAAAACAAAAACAAATAATCAAATTTTAAAATGGGCAGAGGAAATGAATAGACATGTTTCCAAAGATGACATAGAAATGTCAAACAAGTACATAAAAAAATGTTAAACATCACTAATCATCAGGGAAATGCAAATCAAAACCACAATGAGAGATCATCTCACTCCTGTCAGAATGGCTAGTATCTAAAACACAAGAGATAACAAGTGTTGACAAGGATGTGAAGACGGGAACCCTTGTGCACTGGTGATGGGAATGTAAATTGGTATAATCACCATGGAAAACAGTATGGTGTTTCCTCAAGAAATTAGAAACACAGCTAACATATGATCCAGCAATCCCACTTCTTGGTATATATCTAGAGGAAATGAAATCACTATCTCGAAGAGATAGCTGCATCCCCATGTTCATTACGGCATTACTCAAAATTGCCAAGACATGAAAATGTCTCTGTGTGTGTGTGTGTGTGTGTGTGTGTGTGAGAGAGAGAGAGAGAGAGAGAGAGAGAGAGATAGACAGAGAGAGAGAGATTATTACTCAACTATAAAAAAGAAGAAATCCTGCCATTAGCAACAATGTACGGACCTTGAGGGCAGTATAAGTGAAATAAGTCAGGCAGATAAAGACAAATACTATACAATCTCACTTATATGTGGAATTTAAAAAATAAACAAACACATATTTATAGAAACAGCACAGTGGCAGTTGCCAGGGACTTGGGGTGGGGGAAATGGGGACATGTTTGTCAAAGGGTACAAACTTTCAGTTATCAGATGAACAAGTCTGAGGTTGTAATATTCAGTGTGGTGACCATAGTTAACAATATTGTATTATATACTTAAGAGTTGCAAAGAGAGTAGACCTTAAATGTTCTCACCACACATAAAAATGTAGTTATGTGTTAAGATGGATATGATAACTAACCTTATCATGGTAATCATTTTGTAATATATGTGTGAGTCCAACCATCACATTGTTCACCTTAAATTTACATAATGCTATGTGTCAATTATATCTTAATAAAGCTAGAAAAATAAAATAAAATACAGAGAGAATCCAGAAACAAAAAAGAGTAAACAATGATAACAATGAATTGTAACTTATTGAATAAAATAAGAATCCATGAATCTGTGCTATAAATAAATAAATGAAAAGGAGCACTAAAATTACTCCATGAAAGTTTTATGATCAATGGGTTATTTACATATTCTCAAAATACCTCCTCACAGACTAATTAATAATTACAATGGAAAATAGTAAATTTACGTTGGAGTAAGTTGGTGGACATCATTTTAACCAAGCGATCAGGTGGCAGAATCAGTATTAAGACAAGCCCATATCACATGCCTGCCTTTATCATGTAATGAAAAAGACATGCTCTCATTTTTATGATGTTTCTGTAAAATATGCCAAACCTCAACTGAATCATGAGAAAACAGTCAGACAATTCCAACATGAGTAGCATTCTACAAAATAATTAGTCCAGAGTTTTGAAAAATGTTAAGGTGTAGAAGACAAGGAAAGCTTAAGAAACTAGTCCAGCGTGAAGAAGTCTAAAGTGACATGACATTTAAGTACCATGCATTATCCTGAAATGGATCTTTGATCACGAAAAAAATATATTAAAATTATTGGGAAAATTGGTGGTGTTTATGTAGAATCTATAGTTAGGTAATATTTTCATCAATGTGAATGTCCTTGCTTTGATAATTATGTTTTTCTTAAGAATGGTGATAAATATTTAGGCATAAAAGGACATGAAATCTGCAATTTATGATTCAGAAAAAAATAGATGTCTGTGTGTGTGTGAGAGAGAGAGAGAATGATAAAGCAAAAGTGGTAAAGTGTTAACAACTGAGAAATTTGAACAAAGGGATAGAGGGTAAATGGGGATTCCTTTACTATTTTTACAGCATTTCTATAAATTTGAAATTACCTCAACATAAAAAAATTCCAAAATTTGTTTCCAATCTTGCATCATAGGCTGCCTGGATGGGAACATATGTGTACAACCCCCACCACACATACACTCTAGAGATAGTTTAACATAATGTTAATGCTTGAACTCTCTGTTCCAACTTGGAAACTTCACACTGCTAGTAAAAGGTGGAGCTGGAATTTAAGCCCAGGTGGCCTGGACCTATGCCCACATGTTTTAACTTATTCATATTAATCAGATTAAACTCTCATAGTTTTGAAGGAGAATGAGCTGGATAAACCAATATTTTCTCTGAACTGCTACTGGGGCCAGGGATAAAGTCTGTTCCTTGAATATTCCATGCTTTCTTGTCCCCAGGACCTCAAGCATGCTGTTCTTCTGCTTTGAAAACTGTACCTACGTCCCACTGACCTAACTCATACTCATCCTTCACATCTGAACATACAGGTCACTTGAGGAGACTATAACCCCTAAACAGCCCACTGTTCCAGAGTGAAGGAGAATTTTGCCTATCACACAGTGCACAAAGTTGAAGATTCTTTATTTGTTGTCTGCAGGTGACTGAATTCCCTAAAAGCAGGGTCCATTTCTACCTTGCTCAACCATGAAACCCCAAATCCCCACTGCACAGCAGTTCAAGGTTCACACCTAAGGTCCACACATCTGAGAGGTGAAATCAGGTAGTTAGGATGGGAGTACTAGGATATATAAGAGAAATTCATCAACATCCTTGTCCTACTCCTCTAGGTCAGGTTAAAACATGGATGAAGGGGCGCCTGGGTGGCACAGCGGTTAAGCGTCTGCCTTCGGCTCAGGGCGTGATCCCGGCATTATGGGATCGAGCCCCACATCAGGCTCCTCTGCTGCGAGCCTGCTTCTTCCTCTCCCACTCCCCCCTGCTTGTGTTCCCTCTCTCGCTGGCTGTCTCTATCTCTGTCAAATAAATAAAATCTTTAAAAAAAAAACATGGATGAAAATGTATAGCAAAATAATTTACTTTTTCCTGGAGTGGAAAATAACGGAGGATGAGATTTATTATCCTGGATGAAGCAAGATTACATTCAAAATTAAGAAATGGTAAGTGTAATCTGAATCTGGGGCCAAGTTTATGGAAAATGTTACCACAATCTCCAAAACAACATCCCCAAGTGTAAACAACCTTTTTTTTTTTTTTTGGTTAAGACTATGTTGTGTCTGGATGTGATGCCTGAATCTGTTACTATTGATGAAAGTATCATAACTTAGAAATCAACCAAATGCCAAGGAATTTCTTCCTGTACCATCTGAAGACAAGAATCAGCTGCCCCTGACTTCTGATGCTGCTTTCAGAAATTCTCTTCTGCGCATTTTAGGGCCTACGAAAGATCCATTAATTACACAGAGCTGTGGCTGTTCCTACAAAGTTCACTGGAGGGCGCAATCTCACCGCTGTTGCCCACTACTGCTAAATGAATTGTTAGGGCTAATAACTTACAGCTAATTTTTATAGACCACCTAAGAAAGAAGCCGTATTTATGCCTTAGATGAGAAGACAAAAAGACATGATTAGATGACAATCTTACTCCCTCTCCCCATCCCCCAGGGGTTTTGGCTTGCTGCTTCTCCATATTGATAACGGCGTACACAAAAAAACAGCATTAACGTTTCTGTTGAATGGCAGCAGTTCTGTTCGGGTTCCCATGTATGCCTTCTTAGGGAAAGAGTGAGGAGTAGGGCTGGGTTACAGGGCTTCATTCTGACAGGGTTCCAGTTTATAACCAGGACTCAGAATTTGTCTAGGACAAGGCCTCAAAACTCCTGTTTTCCTTATCCATTTGTCTATTGATGGACACTTTGGTTGCTTCCTATCTTGGCTATTGTAACTAATGCTGAAATAAACATAGGGGTGCATATAATTTTTGAATTAATGTTTTTGTATACTTTGGTGAAATACCCAGTAGTGGAATTATTGGATCATATGTTATTTCTATTTTTAAATTTTTGTAATGTTTCAAGTTTTTATTAAATTCTACTTGGATAACATAGAGCATAATATTAGTTTCAGGAGTAGAACTTAGTGATTCCATCACTTACATGTAACACCCAGTGCTCATCACAAGTGCCCTCTTTAATACCCATCACCCAATTAGCCATTCCCCCCATGCACCTCCTCTCCAGCATGCCTCAGTCTGTTCTCTATAGTTAAGAATTTCCTTCATGGTTTGCCTCCCTCTCTCTTTTTTTTTTATTTCTCATATGTTTGTCTGTTTTGTTTCTTAGATTCCACATATGAGTGAAATCATATGGTATTTGCCTTTCTCTGACTTATTTTGCTTAGCGTAATACACTCTAGCTCCACCACTTCATTGTAAATGGGAAGATTTCATTTTTGATGGCCGAGTAATATTCCATTATATACACATGTATACCACATGTTCTTTATCAATTCATCAGTTGATGGACATTTGGGCTATTTCCATAATTTGGCTATTGTTGGCAATGCTGCTATAAACATCAGGGTATATGTGACCCTTCAAATCAGTTTTTGTATCCTTTGGGTAAATACCTAGTAGTGTAATTGCTGGGTGGTAGGGTAGCTCTATTTTTAACTGTTGGAGGAAGCTCCATACTGGCTCCCAGAGTGACTGCACTAGCTTGCATTCCCACCCACAGTGTAAGAGGGCTCCCCCTTTTCCACATCCTTGCCAACACCTGTTTTTTCCTGTGTTGTTAATTTTAGCCATTCTGAGAGGTGTGAGGTGGTATCTCATTGTAGTTTTAATTTGTATTTCCCCGATGATGAATGATGTTGGGCATCTTTTCATGTGTCTGTTGGCTATCTGTATGTCTTCTTTGGATAAATGTCTATTCACTCTTTCTCCCCATTTTTTAACTGGATTATTTGTTTTTTGGGTGTTCGGTTTTATAAGTATGTTATATATTTTGGATACTAACCCTTTATCAGATATGTCATTTGCAGATATCTACCCCATTCCACAGGTCACCTTTTAGTTTTGTTGACTGTTTCCTTCACTGTGCAGACGTTTTTTTATTTTGATGAAGTCCCTATAGTTTAATTTTGCTTTTGTTTCCCTTGCCTCAAGAGATATATCTAAAAAGTTGCTTTGGCTGATATCAAAGAGGTTACTGCCTGTATTCTCCTGTAGGACTTTTATGGCTTCAGGTCTCACATTTAGTTCTTTAATCCATTTTGAATTTATTTTTGTGTGTGGTGTAAGAAAGTGGTCTAGTGTCATTTTTTTTGCATGGTGCTGTCCAGTTTCACCAAAAAACTTTTGTTGAAAAGACTCTTTTTTTACATTGGGTATTCTTTCCTACTTTGTCCAAGATAAATTGACTATATAGTTGTAGGTTCCTTTCTGTGTTTTTTATTCTGTTCCATTGATCTATGTGTCTACTTTTGTGCCAGTACCATAATGTTTTGATCACTACAGCTTTGGGGATTTCTCTGAGCCTGAATATGTAGCCCTTGCGTGAGCCTAGTCACATAGCTCCCTACCTATCTCTCTCTACCTAGCTCTGCCTGTCCCTTACTCAATATTAGCTGTGAGTTTTTCATGTATGGCCTTTATGATGTTGAGGTATGTTCCCTCTAAACCTATTTTGTTGAGGGTTTTTATCATGAACGGATGTTGTACTTTGTCAAATGCTTTTTCTGCATCTATTGAAATGATCATATGGTTCCTATCTTTTCTTTTATTAATGTGATGTATCACACTGATTCATTTGTGAATATTAAAACACACTTGCAACTGAGGAATAAATCCCACTTGATCATGTTGAATGATTTTTTTAATGTATTGTTGGATTCAGTTTGCTAGTATTTTATTGAGGATTTTTGCACCCATGTTCATCAGGGATATTGGCTTGTAGTTCTCTTTTTTACTGGAGGCTTTGTCTGATTTTGGTATCAAGGAAATCCTGACCTCATAAAAGGAATTTGGAAGTTTTCCTTTCTTTTTTATTTTTTGGAATAGTTTGAAAAGAATAGGTATCAACTCTTCTTTAAATGTTTGTTAGAATTCCACTGGGAAGCCATCAGTTAGGTTGTTGATTTGAGAGCTTTCTTCTTTTTCAATGTATGCATTTGTAACTACAAACGTCCCTCTTGGCACTGTTTTTGATTAGACCTGTGTTTTTGTATGTTGTGTTTTTGTTTTCATTTGTTTCAAGGTATTTTCTAATTTTCCTGTGATTTCTTATTTGACTCATTTTTGTTTAAATGTGTATTATTTAATTTCCCCGTATCTGTGAATGTTCCTGTTTGCCTTCTGCTATTGATTTCTAGTTTCATTCCATTGTGATTGGAAGAGATATTTTGTATGAGTTCAATCTTTTAAAATTTATTAAGACTTGTTTGTAGCCCAACATATAATCAATCCTGGAGAATGTTCCGTGTGTACTTGATAATAATGTATACTCTGCTGTTGGTGGTGGAGTGTTCTGTATATGGCTGTTAGGTCCAGTCGGTCTATAGTGTTATACAAGCCTTCTGTTTTCTTACTGATATTTTGCTTGGTTGTGCTATCCATCATTGAAATTGGGGTATTGAAATCTACTATTATTATAAAGCTGTCATGTCTTTCTTCAATTCCATCAATATTTGCATCATATATTAATAGCTCTGATCTTTGATACATATATATTTAAATTGTTATATTTCCTATGTGCGTATTAACCCTTTTGTTATTACACAATATCCTCCTTTTTCTTGTGACAGGTTTTGACATAAAGTTTATTTTCTCTGATATTAATATAGCCACTCCTGCTCTTTCTTATTTAATATTTGCATGGAATATCTTTATTCAATAATTTCATTCTCTCTTTTTTTAAAAGATTTTATTTATCTGTCACAGAGAGAGAGATAGAAAGAGAAAGAGAGGCAGGCAGAAGGAGAAGCAGGCTCACTGGTGAGCAAGGAGCCTGATGCAAGACTCGGTCCCAGGACCCTGGGATCATGACCTGAGCCGAAAGCAGACACTTAAACAACTGAGCCACCCAGGCGTCCCTTACTCAGTTCATTTTCTATCTGTGCATGTCCTTAGATCTAAAGTGAATCTCTTGTACACAGCATATAGTTGAATAGTTTTTTAATACATTTTTCCAGTCTTTATCTTTTGATTGACACATTTAATCCATTAACATTTTTAAAATTCCTGATAGGGGACTTAGAATTGTCATTTTGTTAACTGTTTCTGTATGTCATAGCTTTTGTGGTCTCTGATTTCCACCCTTACTGCCATCATGTTTAATTGATTTTTTTGTGTGTGACACACTTTGATTCCCTTCTCATTTCCTTTTGTGTATATCCTATAAATACTTTTCTTTGTGGAAAAAGATAAATGGATCTTCTAAGTAGAAGAGTCTATTTTATATCTACCTTAAGCATTGGCACTTGATCATTTTTATCCATCTCTGCTTTTCCCCCCATAGCCTTAAGTCCTTCTAACATTCTGTTTAGCACATCGTAAACACTCCGTAAATATCTGTAGAATGAATGCTTAGAAAGGACAGAGGATGGGACACCTGGGTGGCTCAGTCAGTTAAGCGTCTGCCTTCAGCTCAGGTCATGATCTCAGGGTCCTGGGATCAAGCCCCACATTGGGCTCCTTGCTCATCAGGGTGCCTGCCATCCCCCCTGCTTGTGCTCTCTCTCTCTGTGTCATATAAGTAAATAAGATCTTAAAAAAAAAAACAGAAAGGACAGAGGAAGGGGCATTCAGTTACATTGTGCCAAGTCAGTCTAATATGACCAAGTAGTGATAGGTTAAACTTTTCCAGTGGGATCAGAAATGGTTACGAGCCTCTGGACTTCTGCCTTGGACTGTGCTTGGATGGACATCTCCAAATTTTGCTCAAGGACTAAACAACCAACCTCCTCCTGGCTGTCATATTCTCTCTATTCCTCCAGTAATGCATTAGTCTGGTCTTGAGCTTGCTCCAAGATAGGAGTCAGAATCATCCTATTTTATATTGTGAATTAAATCATATACTAATTGTACATAAACTATATGTGAACTATTAAATAATTATAGAGTAAGCATCTGAATGAAGTATGAACAGCTAGCTAAAAGCCCACTGTAAGACTGTATTTTCTCCAAAGGATACACAAATACAGATTTGAAGGCGCAGATGCACCCAGATGTTTATTGCAGCATTATCAACAATAGCCAAATTCTAGAAAGAGCCCAAATGTCCATTGACTGATGAATGGATAAAGAAGATGTGGTGTGTATACACACACACACACACACACACACACACACACACACACTGGAATATTACTCAGCCATCAAAAAGAATAAAATTTTACCACTTGCAAAGATGTGGTTGGAGGTAGAGTGTATTAAGTATATTAAGTCAGTCAGAGAAAGACAAACATCATATGATTTCACTCATATGTGGAATTTAAGAAACAAAACAGATGAACATAGGGGAAGGGGGAAAAAAAGAGAGGGAGGCAAACCATAAGAGATTCTTTTTTTTTTTAAAGATTTTATTTATTTATTTGACAGAGAGACAGCCAGCGAGAGAGGGAACACAAGCAGGGGGAGTGGGAGAGGAAGCAGCAGGCTCATAGCGGAAGAGCCTGACGTGGGGCTCGATCCCATAACGCCGGGATCACGCCCTGAGCCGAAGGCAGACGCTTAACCGCTGTGCCACCCAGGAGCCCCCCATAAGAGATTCTTAACTATAGAGAACAAACTGAGGGTTGATGGAGGAAGATGGGTCAGGGATGGGCTAAATGGGTGATGGGTATTAAGGAGGGCACTTGTGACGAGCACTGGGTGTTGTATGTAAGTGATGAATCACTGAATTCTACTCCTGAAACCAATATTACACTATATGTTAACTAACTAGAATTTCAGTAAAAACTTGAAACATGAAAAAAAGGACTATATTTTCCAACAATGGCCACAGCAATATCTCCCATTTCTTGTGCTCTTATAAAAGTTGCCACCTTCCCCCTTAAGAAATGAAGTCTAATCCACCCTACTTGAATCTCGAAGGGCTTGTGACTCACTTGAAATTCATAGAGTATGACAGGAGTAATGTGACATGACTTCTGAGTCTCGGTCATAAAAAGTGATACCACTACCGCTTTGCTTACAGAAACACTCTTGTTTGGAACCTGAGTCATGAAGTGTGAAGCCTGACTACTGTGAGGCCTGTCATGCTGTGAGGAAGGCAAATTACAAAGCGAGGTAACGTGTATCTTCCAGACTTCTCAATACCTGTGCCAGTCATGCAAGTAAACGAGACTTCAAATGGTTCCAGACCCCAGCCATTCAGGTTTTTTTCCCCCACTGAGGCCACAGACATCATATGAAACAAGTCATATCCACTGTGCTCTTTCAGAATTCCTTACTCTGAAATTCCATACATATAGAAAATGGTTGTTATTTTATGGACTAAGTCTGGGGCAGTGTGTTATATACCCAAAGTAACAGGAACACATGACCTGATTCCCACTTAAATCACAAAGCCATTCCTCCTCTGTAGAGTTAAGGTGTAATCTGATGCTTGCTTAAATTATTTCCCTGAATTTCTTTATTGTTTTTCTCCACCATACATATGCCCCTAAACAATATAGTTTCCCATCACCTGTTTTTTAATTGTTTTATACATGCAATTATACTGTATATATCAGCCCTACTCCTTAAAGAAAATTTGCATATCTCTGTTTTGATTTTCTGTCTCACTCTTAGAGAAAAACCTCATTTCCTTTCAGTTTTTCTGAGTACCTCAACTGTTGCCCTCCATAGGTTCTTTATGGAAACAATTACCTGCTGCTGATTTCTTTCTGGATTTGTGATTTTTACATACTGCTATACTAATTACTTTCCCCTAGTATCATACTGTCTTCTGATCTTAAACATTAAGCCAGCAGGAGATGGCGAAATCTCAGCTACCTGGAGATGCTGCTACATTATGGGATGACTTGATAAGAGGAGATTTTGAGATTTCAAATCAATGGAAAAGAGAAAACAAGTATCCACTGATAATTAGTAAGCACAAAATACTATGCTAACTCTGAAAACAATATATTTGTTAGTTGTTAACATTATTTACAGATTAAAGTTCAGGAATGCAGACTTCAAGCAACCCCATGTAAATTATATACATAGTAGGTAGCAATGCCTGGAATCAAACATAGTCTGCCCAGGAGGCTTAATCTGTAAACATTCTATTATTTTCCTTCTCAAAAATGTAGGGGATCTGGAGAATTTTTTTGTCACCCTAAAAACCAGAGATAACCACCATCTTTCAAATAATAAGACCAAATACCTTCAACAGCCAGCACTTCCAGAGGCAAGCCCTGCTGCAAATATAAATCAAACCATACAATCTCATTTTAAAAGTGTTTATTAATTGCTCAATACTTAACACATGTTCAAGATAGGAATTTCAATACATCAAAGAGGGCGTACATATAGTGCACAGACATCTTGCTCATTCTTCTGTATCCCCATCACCCTACCCACAGGGAGTTTCTAAAACAAAACCAAGCAAAATGACAACATCATTTGAAAACACAAGTGCAGTGAGGTATGTCACACTAATGAGCCTTAAATATATTACATAAAAACACACTAAATAAACAATGTGGCTGAAACCAAAGCACGATCTCAGTAGTGTAAACGTGAGTGCTCACCTAAAACACACACGCACACAGATAATCAATAGAAAACGTCCTAATAAAGGTTCACAAAAGTGTTTGGATATAGTGAGTGGTCCTGCATACCAGATGCGACCATTAAAAACAATCTTGTTCACAACAGCACCGTAACGGTACAGTACATATGAATGATCTGAAAATCATCTATGAGAACTATACAAAGAATAAAGAATACAGGTGAGCGTTATACAAGGCGACTTGCAAAAGTAGCCACACTACTTGCTTATTGGATTGGAAAATTACAGCCATTGACAGACAAATGTGTGCTCAGCTTTTTTGATCATAAGCAAGTCCAAGTCCGTTGCAAAACACTGCAAGGGAAGGGGTGGGAGGTTGGAGAGACATCACGGGTTCACCAGTCCAGAAGCCGACCTCTTTCATACAGTAAGCACTGAGGGGGCTCCCTCGAGGGGGGACCTGGGCATGTTTCAGGCGTGTTGCGGCCCCAAGTCGCCGCTCCTCTTCGGGAGGAGAGGCAGGGGCTCACTCGGGGGACGCGCTCTGGATGGCCTTGGGCTCCTCCACGGCCTCCTCCCCCCAGTCGCCACCGTCGACCTCTTCGATGACCACACTGCGCACGGTGCCGGCGTCCAGGCAGTGCGGGGCGACGCCATACACGCCGGGGTCAGAGACAGAGGCGTGGAAACTCTGCACCCCGCACCTGCTGCAGAAGCTGTGCAGCGCGGGGTGCGTGTGGGATCGATAGGTGACGATGCTCTCGGCGCCCAGCAGGAGAGTGAAGCGCGAGGCCGGGACGAGGAAGTGTCGGTGCTGCTTCTTCCTGCACAGCCTGCAGCTGCAATCCACCACGCGCAGGTCTGCGGGGGCCCAGACGGCGAAGCGGACCGCGCCGCAGTGGCAGCCTCCCGTGTGATACACCAGGCCTGGGTACTCGAAGGTGTCCAGCAGGAACTTGGCGGCACCCTCGCAGCTGAGGCCCCGTCGCTTCCTGAACGTCTCCCAGCGCTCCCGCTGCGCGCCCAGGTCCATCTCGCCCGGGGACATGGCGGGCGCCCGCGGCTTCGGGGATCGCAGCGGGCCTTTGGAGCCTGCCTCCCGGGTGCGCCGCCACCAGCGCTTCCGCCGCAACCTTGCCTGATCCCGCCTGGCCGTCGCCGGCTTCCTTCCTGCCGCTTGGCTCCCCATGCGGACTTGGAAAGGTGGGCGCCGCGCGCCCATGACCGCGACGGCTGCGCAGGCGGCGGCGGGATCCCCGGGCCGCTTTTGTCCCCGAGGCTGGGTGTTGGCGCCGTTCCTCGCTCTACCCATGGCGCCTGCAGCCTTCCAAGCGCGTGCCCACCGCCCCTGGTTTCCTAGTAAGTTGCCGAGCAGCCTCATTGCGTCAGCCTGATTGGCCACTTGTTGAATGTGATGTAGAGACCATTTCTTTGACCCTATCAAAACAGCCTTTACTGGCCTGAATTGCAATCATAAGGCAATTATAGTCTGAACACCTGCTGGGCACCAGGTACTGAACTGGATTGTGAGGCTGTAGAGATGCATTAAGCTTTCCAAAGCACTTACAGTTTCTTAAGGTCAGTTATACAGAAATATAATAAAACAGTGTGGTTCTTGCTCTGACAGAGATAAGAACAGAAGCCTCTGGAACACAGAGAAAGATGCATACACACAGTAGGAGGGCTGGCTAGGAAGGATGAAAAAAGAGTCCTCCTAGAGGATTGATTCTCTTATTATTACGTGTTTTATTTTGATCTCTGCTAACTTCCTTTGTGATGAAGTTTACTTTATCTAATTATATAGCTACTCCTGCTTTTTAATTAATGTTTGCATGATATGATGTTTTGCAACCTTTTAATGTTTAATTCACCTATATTATTGAAATTGAAGTGATTTTTTTTTAAGATTTTCACATACTTATTAGATGCAGGTGGCAGTTTGGAGATTGACTTTCCTAACACAAAGCTTTAAATCACAATGGAAAAATGGCACATCATTGTTATTGAGTAAGATCTTCAAAACCAAACTATATAATCAACAATTTGCATGGTCCATCCAGGTCTGAGAATAGTTATTGGACTTTCCCACTTTATGGACATGATGCATTCAAAGTCTGCAGTTGATTTCGGGAAATTTTGTGTGATGTTTTGGAGAATTCTGTTTTGTATCCCTAATGTGATATAAGCAGCTTGAAAATAGGCTGAAGGGAGAGGGACGATAGAATTCAATATTTTTACCCCGGGCAGGCCTGTTTTTTGAGAAGCTCCATTATATTTCTTCTGTGAAATGCTGTAATTTTGTGAAGCAACATTTTAGAATATATTCCTAACCAAGCATTTTCAATACTTTATTTTTTGTGGGTTTTTTTCCAAAATCAAATTTTAATTAAAACTCAGAATTTCAACTTCTCTTGAATAATCAGAAGATACTGAACCAGTATTCCCTCTTGTCAACAATTCCGTGGAGTTGATGAACTGCTCCCTCCCTCCCCTTTTAGATAGGACAAGTATTCCCAGTTCACCATATTCCCCATCTGGCCTAGGTAACCTTAACCTGCCTGGCTTCTCTAAGTATTGAGTTTGTGATATCTTTGTAAGCTCTTACCCGGATACAAATAGAATATTCCAATAGCTCTACCTTGATTCTTTCTGCCTTGAAGTGATTTTCATATAAACATTGTGTGGTTAGTTGTGAGTCTTACTGATACTGCCAATATCTGCCTTTTAATTCACATAGTCATTTTACATTAGGTTAATCATTGATATGCTAGTGTTTACCGCTACCGAATTTTTGTTTTCTTTTGTTTCCTGTGTATCTCATTCAACTGTTCTTCCTTTCATGCCTTTTGTGCCTTACTTTAAACACTATAGGATGCCATCTTGATTTTTTATAGTATTTTTGAATGTTTTGCTTTCTAAAATTTTCTCATTGGTTGCTGTGGGATTTACAATATGTATATGTGACATCACAGTCTACTGGTATCAAGTTTCATCATTTCCATGGAAGTATGGAAACCTCACTTCTATTTAGGTCCTTTTCCTTTTCCTACTTTTAAAGAAAGTTACCTAGGTTATCAGATGGTTTTATGATTTTTGTTTTAATCATGTGATTTCTCCAACTCATGAGCCTTTTGGATGTCCCACATGTGTGTTTTTTCTACTACATTTTTTTTCTACTATACTTTCTTTCGTATGCTTCTAGAAGTCTCCCTTTATCATTTCTGTTTTAAGCACCTACTTTCTCAGCATTGCTCTGCTAGTAACAAAATCTCTTTGTTTTCCTTTGCCTGAGAATATCTTGTTTTCTCCTTCCTTCATTAAATACAGTATTGCTGCATACAAAACTCATGGTTCACAGCACTATTTTGAACACTTAAAAAATATCAGGACACTTAATACCCCTCATTAGTCAGACGAGAAATTTACCATCACGAAAATGGGTTTTCATCTGTAATCTATGTGTCATTTTGTGCTAACTGCTTTCAATGTATTTGTCTTTTGTTATAAAAGATTAACGTGTTTTGGCATGGATTTATTTGGGTTTGTCATACATATGGTTCACTTATTTTCGAGACTCTCTAGGTCTATATTTTTCACCCAATTTTTGACATTTTAAGTTAGTATTTCTTATTATAATTTTTCGGTCCCACTTTCTTTTTCTGGAACTCTGACCATATGGAATTCTGGAACTTTTGTTATTGTCCTAAAATTCTCTGAGGAAGGATATGCTCTTTTTTGTTCAGTCTATTACTTCTTTCTTCCTCAAATTGGATAAATTCTATTGATCAGTGCTCAAGTAGCATAATGCTAATTTCTATAATCTCCACTCTACTTTTGAGCCCATCTGGCAGTGTTTTAAAATTTCTGCTGCTGTTCTTTTTTTTTCAGTTCCATAGTTTCCTTCTGTTTTTTTATAACTTCTATTTATTTCTGAAATTTCTATTTTTTCATCTGGCTTAAGGCAAATTGTAATTGCTTATTGAAACATTTTTATGATGGCTGTTCTAAAATATTTGTCAGGTAATTGAACATCTGATTCATCTCTATGTTGGTGTTACTTGATTATCTTTTCTCATTCGAGTTATGATTGTCGTGGTTCTTGATATTGTCAACAAAAAAAGCACAAGCCTTATACAATTACTTTAAAAAAGTAGGAAGAGAGTTTTATTTGAGCCCAGGTGAGGACAGCTACTCAGGATACACAATCTTCACAAAGAAGAGAGTGTTCCAGAGGAGGAATGTTTAATACAGGTTTATATATGTTTTTTGGTTATATCAAGAGTTACAAATCATCATGACAAAGGACATTCCAGAAAATTACAAACTTTATCTTATACTTTTTGTATGTGTGAGTTTGCAGGCTTTGGAAGAATAGGAACTTAGGGCAATTTTTACTCTTATCTTTAGTTTGAAATGTTTTTCTTAGGTTATTTGGTATGACACAGATAAACACTGTGTAGTTAGGGCAGAAATAGAATCCTTTGAAGTCATTCTGACCTTGCTGAAAGTTAAAGTATAGCCTTCTTGGAGGCCCAGGAGCAGGCCCACAAAAATTAAAAGTTGAAAATTTCCTTCATCGTTTCCCCATTTTGATCAATGATCTTTCCTTGGAAAGCCTTGGTGATCAACCTTATTTTCTGTTCCTTGGTGCCAGGGTGACTGGCTTGTCTGCCCAGGGTCCATCAAGTCCCTCATTGCTGGGTATGAATTTATATACATTTTCTAACCTAGGGTTCCTCACTGGGGTAATTTATTGGAACATAAATAAATGGTGGGGAGCTTAAAAGCGATACATGTTCTCTACTGAGTCCAGTTGATGAGCAAACAGAGTATGTGTGCTTGACTTAGGTTGTGTAGTTTTACATTTGATATAATATTTATGACAAAGATATAAGGACAGTAAAAGAATTCTAATAAGTACAATTTGAAGGAACCAATGTGATGTTGGAATAGACTCAGAAGAAAAAAATGCAAATAATTCTTCACATACCTCATGATGAAAGGATAGGGACATTTACAATTAGTTATGAGGAAAGATGAAGCATGTGCATTGAGTTAACATGTATGTAATATGTATTCCCATGTTTCTTTGGGGTGGAGACTTAACAATTGAAGTAGGCAAAATTCAGTCCCTGACATTAGGAGGTTTTCTTAGGACAAGGAGAGGGGGATATGGACATGCTCTGATAGC
>NC_048238.1:111547702-111598531 GCF_002007445.2 Ailuropoda melanoleuca
CTGCCTGACCAAACACAAGCCCCAAACCACAAAGTCAAGGGACAAGTGACAAAGTGGGGGAAAAAATAGAAGCAAGATATGACTCAGGGCTCGTCTCATGATTATCCAGAGAGCTTGAAGCAGTCCACAAGGGAAAGCCCGATGACCCAGGAGGTAAAGGGGGTCAAGGAGGTGAACACGGAAAACGAAAGCCAAAGGCTACTCCATCTGGTCCCATGGCCAGGACGCGCTCAGGTGCTGGGGTCCCAGAGTTGCTCCTTCTGGGGACAAACGGTGGCCAGTGACTGGCCTCGCACTTTGCCTGCCACTCGACTAGACAACAGGCCAGCATGCAGCCAAAACAACACCAATCACCAGCAAGACCGGCCACAGTGGGTGGGTGGTGGTGCCGGGCATTGAGCAGGTCTGCGCAGCATCAGCCAGGAGCTGGGAGACCACCTTTTTTTTAATTTTTTTTTAAGATTTTATTTATTTATGTGACAGAGAGACAGCCAGCGAGGAGGGGACACAGCAGGGGAGAGAGAGAGGAAGAAGCAGGCTTCCAGCTGAGTAGCCCCACGTGGGACTCGATCCCGAACGCCGGGATCACGCCCTGAGCCAAAGGCAGACGCTTAACGACTGCGGCACCCAGGCGCCCCTGGGAGACCACCTTGGTGAAGAAAGGCAGCGGCTTCCCACCAGCTAGAGGGCCGACTGCACGCACAGACAACCCTCAGGGCCGTTCTTGGGCAGACAGCCCCCTGCGTGGTCTCCACGCTCCCTGCCCCCCCGCAAATCCACGCTCTGGATCTCAGGGCCCATGTTCCTTTTCCATCCCCAAGCACAGCGTTCGGGTCTTTCCTCTGCCTCATCAGAGAGTTCTTTCCATCCCCACTCCCAGGCACGGATCTGATCTCCGCCCCTCTCTCTTACGCGCGGCCAGGCCTGGGAATTCCCGAGCACCTGGACAAAGCCGACACCTTTCTCCCACCTGGGCATGGACGGTGCCCTCCAGCCCACCTGGGCAGGAAAGGGTGACTACCACTCAACGGGAAGTCCCGGATCCCTCTCCAGGGCTAGCATCCTCCTGGCATTTGCCAGACCTGTGGGGATCCTGCAAAGGAGCCAGCCCCAGGGAGGGCAGGGAGCACACACACACACACACACACTTAGGAGTCTCAGGCCTCCAGGGCCCTGCTTCTCACAGTGCGGCGGAGGGAGGGGTCTCAGACCAGCAGCAGCAGCAGCCAGGAGCTTGTTAGAGGCACCCATTCTCAGGCCCCACCTCAGATCTGCAAGATCAGAGACTCTGGGGTGGAGCCCAGTGCCCCGAGTTTGAACAAGCCCTCCAGGTGTTCCCAGGCAGCCCTCCAGTGTGAGAACCACCGGGATGGATGGTTCCTGACGGCACCCACTTCTAGAGAAGCCACGAGCTTTCTCTGCCAGGCTCACCTTGACTGACCTCCCCAGGTGAGAGGCAGGCAGGCACAGCTGATGGTCCCAACCACAGGTGGTCCTGGAGCACGGGTGTGCTTGAGCAGGGTTCCCTCTCAAGGGGCCGCACCTGTCGAGTGACACGGGGAAGACTTTGTTACTTTTCTACTGTCCCCGCCCCCAAAAGTGTGGACAGATACCTCTGGCGAACACCACGTTCCCTTCCTGGGTACTGGCCCCAGCTCTGCCCACGTTTTCCTGGACACTAGGCGTGCGTGTGTGCGTGTGTGTGCACCTGCGCGTGGTGCTGGGATCTTGGGATCTATGCTTTACAGAGAAACGTCCCAGACACGCTCAGGGGCGCTGGAACACACAGTGGGCCGGGCAAGGAGTGTGTGTGTGTGGGGGGCAGGGCCACAGTCTGGGCTCTGGGAGGGTGGAAGTGCCCAGGAGCGCACAGCAAGGCTGCTCTCAGAGGCCAAGACTGGGAGGGACTGAAGACGGAGTGACCGGGCCCTTTGTCATCCCGGTGGGATCGCTGCCAACCCTGCCAGCCCCCACCCCGTCACTAGGCCCCTGAGGGCCCCAATACACTGTCCCAGGCCGTCTAGGGGCCAAACACCCTCAGGACGGCATGGCGGGGGCCTGCGAGGGGCAGCGGGAGAGAAGCCCGACGAAGCCGCCCCCGCCCCCGGCCCCCGCCACGGCCTCCCGGGGCCTGGACTCGATAGACGCTCCTCCTCGGCCTCTCCGCGAAGAATGCGTAGGCCCCCAGGTCTCGGGAAACGGGGCCTCTGGCCCGGTCCCGGACCCGGAGGGGCGGAAGGCGGAGCCCAGGGATGGGGGGGCGGGGTCGAGAAGGAGGGGCCGTCGTCCGGGCGTGTTGGGCCCCGCCCTGACCGCCTCGGGTCGGTCTTCTCACGTCCCTCAGCGCTCCCAACGGAAGCCCCGCCCCGCATGTGGCGGGGCACCGCCTTCCTGTCCCCTTCCGGCTAGCTTCGCCAATGACCAAGTTCGGCTCCTCGCGGGACCCGCCCCCAGGCCGCCTGAGGAAGCCCAGCCCCTGTGGCCTGACGGACACTTCCTCTGTCCTATCAAAACAAGCCGGGCGCCTGCGCGCCCCTCTCCGCTCAGCTCCCGCGGGCTTCTTGCTAGCGGCCGGGCCCTGGGAACTGCCGGACGCCTAGACTGACGTCCCCGGCGAGGGGAGGAGAGTAGGGACTCTCTGTGCAGAGTCGAGCAAGTCGTCCTGTCTGTCCACGCCAAGCCCTGCTTGTGTGCTTTTGCTTTGAACTTGTATCTTGAAGTAAAGAAAGTCACGGGAAGTGACAGACGCCAGGGCGCCTGCCGCAGTTCCCCTAGGGCCAGCATGTTGCACGTCTAGTGCAATTGCACACCAGGAAATGGCATCGGTGCCATCCGAGAGCTGCTCCGTGTGAGTTGCATCCGTGTGTGCGTGCGCGCGCGCGCGCACAGCTCTGCAGTTTCACCACGCGTGTAGATTCACGTGATTCCCACGGGCGTCCGTGTCCAGTCGATTCCCCCACAAGGACCCCCCTCCTGTTGACCTCACATAACCACAGCCTCCTCCCACCGGCTCCCAGCCCACGGCAACCAATCTTGTATTCTCGTCTAGAATTTTGTCATTTGAACGCTGTTGGGTAAATGGAACCATGCAGCATGCGGTAGGTATCAGTAACCTGGGATGGGCTCCCGGTCCCCGCCCCCGGCCCTCACTTAATGCCCTTGCCGTCCATCCACATTGCTGCGTGTATCCATAGTTAGTTCTTCCTTGGTGTTGCTAGCTGCAGTCCTTGGTGTGGCTCAACCAGTCGGCCCAAGCATTCACCTACTGACGGACGCCTTGCGTGTTCCCAGTTTCAGGCTTCTACAAATACCCCTGCTACGACCCTTCACGTACAGGTCTTCGTGTGTTCCTAAGTTTCTGTTTCTTTGGCATAAATGCCCAAGGGTACAATCGATGGGTCCTGTGCAGATGGGTGCTTAGCTTTAAAGATTTTATCTCATTTAAGGAATCTCTGCACCCAAGGTGGGGCTTGAACTCACAATCCCGAGATCAAGAGTCCCCTGCTCTTGAGACTGAGCCAGCCAGGCGCCCCTGGATGCTTCGCTCTTGCAAGCAACTGCCGAATTGCCTTCCACGGTGGCTCCACCATTTTCCACTACCACCCTGCATATTTTTACAGCACGTAACTGAAAATTTTTACAAAGCAACAGTATTTTAAGCCACATTGTTAACAATTTTGTTTCTCTCTTCTAACTGTATTCTTCTAATGCAATCGCCAACATAGTTATTCACACAGTTTCACACCCTATACATTTATTTCATTGTATTTATGTATTTTTCCACCTCGTACGTTTCATTGTGATGTTCTTTTCCTTAGCAGGAGGTCTTTGAAAACCATGTCAGTAAACAAATGCCTAGCTCATTTCTTCTCTGGCCGCGTGGTATTCGATAGCCGACATGTACCATAATTCACATAACGAATCCCCAACTGATGGTACTTTCACCTTTTCTCTTCTCGCGCTCTCTCCGCAATTCATCTTGGCGCTGCAACTTCCCACTGTGAACGTGTGTCAGTCTCCCTCTAGGATAACTACCTCTAAGTGGAAGGTCAAAACCGACGGGCATTTAAAATGTTAATAGACACTAAGTAATTGCCTCCCCCAAAGACGCACACTTGTCCTACACTAGGGCTGTTAGTTCTTTTTTTTTTCCCCCCACAGGACTTTTTAATTTGTATTTGTTACAACCTTTTAAAGCGGAATGTGACTTGAGCACTACATTTCCACTCACAGAACTTGCTGAGTCACTTCAACAGCTTTACAACACGCCAAGTAGGCTTAGAATTTCGCTACTCTTAACAACGCTTTTCTTTGGAAAACAAGCCCTATACATAGTTACTCCCATCCAGTTGGTTCAGTTTAACTACTAGTTTCTAGAGGCCCGGTACATGCAGTTGATCACTACAGGGGATAGAAGATTTAAAAAGTAGATCCTAGAAGGTGAAAGTTGTTTTAACCACCAGTTCTCTTTTGAACATCAAGGTAGAGCTCAGAACATTTCAGTGACAAAAAAAATTTGGTCTTACTAAGGAATCTGCTTGGTAGCTAAACACTTTAGACCACACAGTTAACGTTGGGTTACGCACACCTCACAACAAATGTTACCTTGTCTGGTTACAATAAGCCAGCGTGGAACTAGGAAAGAAAAACTAGCTGGGCTTTGCTTCCTACACATCACAGCATCACACTCAGAAACAGAAAGAAATCTTATCTTCCCCATAGGTAGTTATCGTCATAGGGCTGTTAGTTCTTTGTTACGTACGTTGCAAATATTTTCCCTCAGTATGTCTTTTGTCTTGAAAGAGGAGGCTTGTTGGTTTGGGCCGTCAAGAACTCGCACATTTTGGGGCGCCTGAGTGGCTCAGTCGTTAAGCATCTGCCTTCAGCTCGGGGCATGATCCCGGAGTTCTGGGATTGAGCCCCACGTCAGGCTCTTCCGCTGGGAGCCTGCTTCTTTCTCTCCCACTCTCCCTGCTTGTGTTCCCTCTCTCGCTGGCTCTCTCTCTGTTAAATAAATAAATAAAATCTTTAAAAAAAAAAAAAAAAGTTGCACATTTTTTTCCAAAGGTTTTTTTCTTACATGATCTCTACACCCAACGTGGGGCTCGAACTTACAACCCCGAGATCAACAGTCACAGGCTCCACCAACCCAGCCGGCCAGGCGCCGTGAAGTTAGACATTTTTATATAACCAGATGTTTTAAACTCTCAATTGATGATTTCTGGGTTGCGTATCTTGGGCACAAAAGGCCTCGTTCCCGTGTGTGAGGACAGTGAGGAGACTTGGGGCAGAATTTTTGAGTCCCTGGGGCACCTGGGTGGCACAGCAGTTAAGCGTCTGCCTTCGGCTCAGGGCGTGATCCTGGTGTTGTGGGATCGAGCCCCACATCAGGCTCCTCCCCTAGGAGCCTGCTTCTTCCTCTCCCACTCCCCCTGCTTGTGTTCCCTCTCTCCCTGGCTGTCTCTCTCTGTCAAATAAATAAATAAAATCTTAAAAAAAAAAAAAGAATTTTTGAGCCCCTGTTGCCAATTCCTCTGTTACCGGGCTGGCAGGTTGACCCGCTGGTCCAATCCCTGTGGCCCTGGACAGTTGGCCACAGGATCCAGTGCAGCCTGGCCAGGTCCGGGGGTGGGGGGAGGGTGGGGTTGGGGGTGGTGCCACTCTGACACCCAACTGCTGCCGTCCAGGGATGCCAGTCCACTTGGAGAGAAAGACAAGGAAATATGTAACGAGAAAAGGTTAGATACATTGTTTAAATGCATAGGGGGCCTGCAGGTAAGCAGGAGAAATCCCCTAGGAAGCAGAGGAAATGAAAACAGACGAGGGAGCAGGGACGCGGCAGGGACTGTGTGGAGGAGCTGCCGGGTTGGGTTTCCACGGTGCGGTGCGGGTTGGGTTTCCAGGGTGCGGTGCGAGGAGGAGTAAGGGCTTTCAGAAGCTGAGAGGGCAGAACTGAGATCCCGCCTAAAACCAGTGTTCTGGAAGGGTCACCTCGGCGGGGCAAAGGAAGGACAGGGATATAAAAAGAAGTGGGTCTGAGTGAGCGGGGGAAGAACCCTCCCACTCCAGTCCTAGTATCCACGAACAGGGGCTGCCTTCTCCTGGCTGCAAGCTGAGGGGCTTCAGCGAACCCCTGGCTGACAGAGGAACTGCCCCCCCACTCCCCCCCACCTCCTCGTGGTAGTACCGCCGGGGCTCCTGGAACTGGGAGCGGTCCCAGAGGATGGACCCAAAAAGATGGAATGTGGGGACCGGTCTGGTCTCGCCCTTGGGCTGGAGTGCAGGGCTCAGCTCCTCGCCAACGGGAAGGGGGACCGGAGGCACCCGTGGCCGGCAGGGACCTAGTATTTCGTCAGGCCCTTACCTGCGGCGGTTACCCGGGATGAGGGGCCAACCGCAGCAAGCACCTCGGGGAGGCGGAGCAGCTGCTGCCCTGGACTGTCAAGGTGGTAAGGATGGCTACAAAGACTGTGGCTGTGGGACGATTCCTGATGCACCTGAGAGTGCACAGAGAAAAAGGGACAAGTTCAGGTTCCTTACCTCTCAGGTCAAGTCACCGTATGACAACCAGAGAACTTCCATGACAGCCCTAACAATTCTCTTACTTCCTCTACCTGCAAGGGTTGACAGGGCTGAAAATCAAACACAAGGTTTAGTTGTGCAGAGTACAGAATCCCAAAGTCAGCTGAATTCCCAGGCTGTGTTTCTCATGTGAAAGGTAGGGCACTGGTTGGAGGAGTGGGACCCTGAAGCCTGGAACTGGGACATCTGGTTGGCCTCAGGTGAAGCTGAGAATGGGGGTGCCATCAGTCTCTCTGAGCCTCATTTGTGGGTGGAAGTAGCTGCTTTCCTGTGTCTACAGGACTGGCATTTCTTTGCTAGAGTATGTGTCATTACCTCATCTGGGTTAGGTGCCTTGCAAGGAAACTCATGTTGTGTTTGAGACCCTGTGCAATAGCCCCTTTGCCATTCAACCCATAACTAGGGTATAATCACAGTATGGCCCATTAGGACAGAGTCTGAACCATGAGGAAATAGCCCACACATCAATAAAAATCCCCAGATTCAACTGGTATCCAACAAATGAATCCTATTTGAACATTATGGTAATGGAGTCTCAGGCTGTCAGACTAAGGAGGTAGATGGAGACACTCAGTGGTGCTGAAGTCACTGACTGTGGTGTAATTAGTAGAAGTTACAGATTAAATCTGGTACTACATGTGGTGGTGGGAAATCTAGCACTACACTTGATAGGTTGACTAAAACTTGGACTAATGGTGTCCTTTATTTGATGTGTTTCAAAGCCGGGACTGTCTTGGTATGAGGTAGAGAAGGGAATCTGAAGTGTTGGGGAGGGGAAATCCAGTGTTAGGGCGAGAGGAATTTGAGGGTAGATTCATCACAGTCGATCTGAGCACCCCACCACTATGTTCCACGGAATGCCCGGAAGCAGTTCTTTTTAGTGAAGCTTTGAGAGAATCTTTAGAGTGGGAACACTTACATCTTTGAAAAGCTCTGAAAAGGTCGCCATGGGGGTGCCTGGTCAGTTCAGTCGGTAAAGCATGAGACTCTTGATCCCTGGGTCATGAGTTCAAGTCCCATGTTGGGTGTGGACCCTACTTCCAAAAAAAATCACAATAAATGAACTAAGCAGGCAGAGTGCTACAGCACGCTTGATATATTTAACTCTAAACGCTCTAGGTACGGGAACAATATAACCCGACTTTCGTTGCTCCAGTGGAATCACAGGCCCTCACCCAGTTTCCAGAACCAGAGTCCCTTGATGGATGGGGAGCTGGGTGCCCTGGATAATACTCTGCACCATCGCTGTTAAGTGGAAACCACAAAGGGACCTGCAGGCATTTACTCAAGTGACAGGTGGTCCTGGAGAAGAACAAGTGTGCTTGAGCAGGATTCTGTCCTCGATAGGCCACACTTATCAAGTGACATGGGAAAGACTTTGTTACCTTTCTTCTGTCCCCACCACCAGAAGTGTAGACACTTCTGGCGGTTACTGAGATCGCTGGTAACTCAAACACTAATTCTGAATACTGTTCTTGTTGGTGGTGGGCGATTTATTGCGAACCATTTCAGAGGCACACTCTCCAGGCGCTGGGATGCGGTGGGAGGGGAAAGGAGTGTGTGTGGCAGGGCCAACAATCTGGGTCCTGGGAGGGTGGAAGCGCCCAGGAGTGCCCAGGAAGGCCGCTCTCAGAGGCTAGGGGTGGGGCGCAACCAGGGAAGGAACGACAGCATTCCTTTGCCATCCTGGGTGGGTCGCCGCCCTCCCTCTCGAAGACACCATGGGGAGCATAATGTCTCTTATCTCTGCCACATCAGGGTGGGCGGGGCGGGAGTTAAGGTGCACACGGGGTCTCTCGGGCCCCGGATCATGGGGGGAGGCTTCTCCTTGGCCTTTCTCTACCGAGAGGGCGCAGCCCCGCCCCGTGTCTCCAGTGACCGGGGGATAAGCGCGTAGTTCGCAGCCAAGCCAGGTCCGGGCTCTTCGGTTAGGGCGGGGGAGACCTGGGCGGGGTAAGCCTGCCGCTCCGCCGACAAAGGAACGGGGACCGAGACTCCAGCATAGCGTGTGCGTGGAGTCCTGGAGCCCAGAGGGAGGCTCACAGGGAGGGTCTCAGCCTCGTGACCTCCAGGAACACGCACGCAGCCACCGTAAGCCCTACTTGAGGGTACTTTCCTTCTTTCAATTCCAGGAATATATGTCTTTCATGGTTATGGCCAAGCTTCGGGCAAGAGCTCTACACCCAAGATGGCCAGCCGGAAACGGGTTTCTCCTGTTGATGTGGCGAGGCCAGATTGGCCAACTGGCCGTCCCTATGCTAACGCTCAGTAGGGCCCCGTTCTACGCCTTTGCAGAGTCCATGCCAGTACGCAGGCGCAGAACGCCACTGCCTCTATGGTCCGGGAAGTGTGACAGAGCGTCCATCCGCTGTGGCCAGGACTCTATGGTACCTATGCGCGAAGATAGTCCGCCTATATAAGGCATGCGCAGGCGTGGCAGCGCCTCTTTGCCTTTGGCGCGGTGAGTACTGGTGGTTCTAGATCTATGCGGTGTCATTGTTGATTCTCTGGCCTAGATTAAGGCCTGTCCTCATCTGTCCGACTTTGTTTTGTTGCAGCCACTGAAGATCCTGGTGTCGCCATGGGCCGCCGCCCCGCCCGGTGGTGAGTGCTGAATCCGTGCAATTTGGCAGCTGTGAAAAAGGAGGGAGAACTGTATTTTGCCACTAAAAGCAACCGTGGGGTGGGGCCTCTAGTGCAATTTTCCCGTACTGGGAACAGACTCCACATTTTTCCCAACACCTTCCGGCTCGCCTGGGGGGGTCTTCGTTTATACTGTTTCTTTAAAAGTTAATGTAGCTCTTTAGCGCTTCCTCTATTTTGTTGGGATGGCGGAATTACCCTGGATTATATATGCTCCGTCACTTTCGGGTTGGAAGCGATGCCCGCCTTCCTTCCCTCCTGTCTTGGAAGTTCGCCACCCTTTAGGCTCCATACCCTTTCAGGGCCTTTGTGTGCTCTCTGGGTCTTATTTCCGGGCGACATGCCCGTGCCTTCTCGGACGCCAAGGGCCGTCCCGAAAAGCGGGCTCATCCGCCTCGAGTGCCCTGCAGGGGGCGACAGGATCTCTTCACACGTGGTCCGGAGGCCGATTTAATGCCACGTGCCCAAAAGTCGGTGGGTGGCATGAACTGAGATACTAATATTCAGAAAATTTGCAGTACCTTGAAGTGAGAGGGTTTTTTTAAACTGGAAAAGCCCTTTTGGACCTGTTGACCTTAGGTGAAGTATGAAACCGTAAGTGATCAAGTGAGATTTTTTGCTTTTTATGTTCTTAGCATGGGTGTCCTCTAACTTCTGACCACCTTCTTTTGACCATGTCTTGCTTAGAGCCAATTTCCAGGGGGTAGAGACAGCTGGAGATTGACATGTTGTTGTCTACCATTCTCAGCCGTCCTTTGGTCTTAATTTAAGGGAGCCCTCAAAGTTTTATTGTTGGGTTCACTTGTGAACTGTAAATTTGGGTTGCCCCCTTCTCCGCAGTTACCGGTATTGTAAGAACAAGCCGTATCCAAAGTCTCGCTTCTGCAGAGGTGTCCCTGGTAAGTAGTGGGAGAGTTCCCAAACTGGTTTGGCTGGACTGACTCAGTTGCCTGTGGCACCCCCCCCACACACACATCCCAATTCTTTTCAGATGCCAAGATCCGCATCTTTGACCTGGGGCGGAAGAAGGCAAAAGTGGATGAGTTCCCGCTATGTGGCCACATGGTGTCAGATGAATATGAGCAGCTCTCCTCTGAAGGTGAGGCAGGATTCCTTGTTACTCATTCCATCCCTTCTGACTGCCCCCTCCCCCACCAGACCCAGAACAAACTGCCTTGGATATATCAGTTAATCATGAGTATCCGATGATGAGCCTTTGTCAATATAGTCAATACAGATGTACTGTAAGAGCCAGGGAGGGTATGGTAAATGCTTCTGTGCTCTCTTGTCTCACTCTGCTGCCTCCCTCCCCCCCGTTGCCAACCTAGCCCTGGAGGCTGCCCGTATTTGTGCCAACAAGTACATGGTGAAAAGCTGTGGCAAAGATGGTTTTCACATCCGAGTGCGGCTCCATCCCTTCCATGTCATCCGTATCAACAAGATGTTGTCCTGTGCTGGAGCTGACAGGTGAGCTGGGTCCTGGGTCTCTGCCTCTTCAGGTGTTTTCCCATAACTTGAGGCCCTTGTTTGGCTTGACTTTCTTCATCAGGGCAGAGAGATGGCCTCACGATGCAGAATTCAACCATCTAATAAAGCCAGGTTAAATGCTACCAGATGTATTTTAATGAACCATTTTCCCCTCATACCACCGCACAGAATTGACTTGCAGAAACAAAAAGCATTGTGACTAAGACTTAGCCTCTTGCTGACAGGTGGAGGGAGGTGCTTCTGAGGGAGGAGCTTTAGTCTGGATGACAGCCATCTGCCAGCAAGCAGGTGGCTGAAGCAGTTTCAGGTTGCAGGGCTTTCAGATGAGCCCAGTGATACCTTGTAGGGACTGCCTGGTCTGTTTTTGAGTTTTCTGTTCTCTGCAGCCAATTAAGCCGACTGTCCTCTTTCTCCATGGGGGCCCAGTGTGCAATGGCTGCAAACAGTAGCCTCCTTGGTAGTGTATGCAGCCTGTTGATGTATGGGTTGCCCTAAGGGACCTTGGAGACAGCCCTTTCCAGTAGACAGAGGTCTGACCTCATGCTATCTCCAATCTAGGCTGCAGACAGGTATGCGGGGTGCCTTTGGAAAGCCCCAGGGCACAGTAGCCAGGGTCCACATTGGCCAAGTCATCATGTCCATCCGTACCAAGCTGCAGAACAAGGAGCATGTGATTGAGGCCCTACGCAGGGCCAAGTTCAAGTTCCCTGGCCGCCAGAAGGTGAGTCGTACTGAAACCACTTTCCTGCCTTTGCTTTTCCCAGTGTCCAGGCTTCCTGTTGCCATTTTCTTCATCTCTTTCTAGATCCACATTTCCAAGAAGTGGGGCTTTACTAAGTTTAATGCGGACGAATTTGAAGACATGGTGGCTGAAAAACGGCTTATCCCAGATGGCTGTGGAGTCAAATACATCCCTAATCGTGGCCCCTTGGACAAATGGAGGGCTCTGCACTCATGAGAACCTCAGCACTGCCCCCTCCCTATTCATGCCCACCAATAAATCCTACTTCCTCTTTGTCTGTCTTTGCATCTGGATTCATGGAGTTGGGGGGTGCTCTTTGGAAACTCGTCACTGTCCTTTGAGAAGGCGGTGGCTGACAAGCTGGCCAGGACCAGCATCCTTTCGGTTGTCTAGCTGGGACATTGACTTGGACCTTCCTAGATCAGAAGTTGAGTTCAAAATTTCGCTTTGCAAGTCCAGTCTGTGATGAGTCCATAGGCATTGAGTGCTGCTTTAGTGAAGTGCCCTGCCCCAGTGACGAAAAAGGGCTTGTGGCCTAAGGCTAATTGTGGCTGCTGTGGAAGCTCTCCTGAGGATCCCAGACCAGCAGCGTAACTGGAAATGGGGAGAAGTGAGACTAAGCATGGTTCCAGCCATGTTTTAACCAGCCCTCTAGGAGACGGATCCTCTCCTGTTAGCCCTTAAATACTTCAAAGCAGTCAGACTGTGCACCACCTTTCTGGGGCCTCCTTTTCATGTCCTTGACCACTCTGGCCAGTGTCCATCCCGACTTAAAGCCCCCCCCCCCCCGAAATGGCCCATAGGCAAAAACACCTTTGGCAGGTACTGTGCAGCTCCCCTTGATCTGGGGATTCTGGCATGCTGTCTGGCAACTCAGTTGCGTGCCAGGGTTATAGGAGTGGCATTAGGCTCAGTATCCTAGGGCAGCAAAAACAAGCCCTGGGTGTCTCCACTAGGCCTCATGGCCTGTGGCTCCCCACCCAGAAGAGGGTCCTAAAGAGATCTGGTTCCAGAGTTGCACGCAGAGGTTGCAGAGCCCCTCTGCTGTTTCCCCAGACTGGGCTGTGTGCTGCATTTAATCCCTGTGGCCCCTGAGAGTCCACTGGCCGCCTGTAATCACTAGCAGCCATTTCTAAGGTTTAAAATTACCTTTATTTTTGACCTTGAGATGATTCTAAACCATAAATACTTGAGTGTTTAAATGGCCTGGATATCCTGCTGGCCGGTTTTACTGAGCTCTGTCCTCTGGAAAATGAAACTGGGGAAGGAAGGGTTCTATGATGCCAACACACAACAGGATCATTGTTAACATTTTGCTAAGTATCCTATCCTGTAGTCTCTAGCGGCACGACCGCTTATTCACGCAGTTGCTACTGCAGTTACATAAGCGATACATCTATTTTCTGTATGCACCTGTAGCCTTGGTAACCAGTCTGAGCCATGCCTTGTACACATGCCACCCAGTGTGGACTGCCGGTACCCTGCATTGGGGGAGGATGGAGGCTGGGCTGCACGGTGTTTGGGAACATGGGCCTGACAGGCAGCAGGCCTGTTTGCAGCTATATGTTACAAGGAGCTTAAACATTTTCTGTTCACTAGTTACTATTTGTGTGTGTGAACTGCTTATCGATCCTTGTATCTGCTAGAATCTTAATCTTGATTCATACGGATCCTGTGTGCAATAAAAATGGCCCTGTGGCACATCGGCTCCACATACATAGTACCCCTGCAATTTAGCTTTTTTGTTCTCGGTATGTAACTCCTTTTTGTCATAATAAAATCTTTTGGTCTGTTGTGATTCCCTTTTCTGAGTCCTGCAGTTGAGCCAAAATCACCTGAGCCCCCTTTTCTCCTCCCCCAGCCCTGGAGCCTGCTCTATCCCCACTCTTGATGTTAGCTGGGGGCAGAGTGGCATGGGTCTAGCCTCAGGGCCCCTGCTGCCTTCTACATTCTAATGCCAGGCAGGGGCCCCACCAAAGAACACAAGCCAAACCAAAGAAAAGGCAGATGGAGAAGGGTTGCAGTCCAGCACGGCAGAGCTATAATCAGATGGAGGAGGGCTGCAGTTGAAGCCCCGCAGCAGTCTCTCCAGCCCCAGAGCGGTCTGGGAGCACACAGGAGAGACCAGGATCTGAGTCCCGAAGGCAGCACAGTCCTCACATCTGTGGGCAGCAGGCTCCGGGCTGGTTCAGGCCAGCAGGCCCAGCTGGGGGGGCAGGAGTAGCAGCAGCAGCAACAGAGCAGCCAGGCCAAGAGGCTGGACCCTGGGGGCCACCCGGTTCAGCTCTACTTCCACAGGGTAGTGGTCACTGATGTTGAGGGCCTGGACGTAGGCAGTGGGAGAGAGCATCAGTGTCGGGGCTGAGGGGCTTGCCCATGAACCCGTGCCTACCTCACCCCTTTACCTCCTCCTCGGTGAGCTGGAAGCTCCTGGGGAAGTTAAAGGCAGCTGCGGAGTGCAACCGACTCTGGCAGCGCTCCCCGTGCAGCACAATGCGGTCATAAGCACAGTGGGTGCTGGCTCGAACTGTGGTGTCCTCCTCGTCGCCAATCACCCAGTGGAAGCCTGCCTGAGTTCGCAGCAGCAGCTCACCTAGGCGCTTTTTGGTCAGTGAGGCACAGTCAGCATTGAAGTCCCCAAGCAGGATCATGTCCTGGAGAGGGAGGCAGCAGTCAGACCCGGCCACCCAGCCCTCCTGTCCCCAGCCCCCCTGTGTGATCTGCCCAGCCCTACCTTAGTCTGCCAGCGCTGGGAGACATCCAGAAACACGTCGTACAGGGCATTCAGTTCTTGCTCTACAGCCTTCGGGGTGGTGTGCAGTGGGACCAGCACCAGGCTGGGAAGGACTACAAGGCCCCAGGGATGGAGGACTCCCACCCATTCCTGGGCATTCCCTACCCAGCCTCTTCCCAGTAACCAAGCCCTCAGTACAGCCAGCCAGACCCTCCTTCCTGCTCCCACATAGCAGGGCCACCCTTCTTCCCTTCCTACCCTTGCTGGGAAAAGTGAACTGGGCCACAAACGGCTCCCGGGCAAAGAGATCATCCTTGTCCTCGTACACGTAGGAATCCAGGACCTGTGTCTTGTGTGACCTGGGGGATAAAGGGATGAGAAGCAGTGGCCCCACATCACTGATTCTGGTTTGCGAGTGCTGGCACTCAGCGAGGGGCCCTCCACTACCAGCCCCATTTCGTGTGACTGCAGCTTTCCTAGCTGCTTTTCTAGAATTTGTTTTTATTGAGATATAATTCACATACCATGGAATTCACCTGTTTAAAATGCACAATTTGCTGGTGGTTAGTACATTCACAGGGTTGTGAAACCATCGCCACATTCAGTTTGGGAACATTCTTAACGGCCCGAAAGAGAAACCTTGTAACCATGAACAGTGGCTCCCCCTTGCCCTCCTCCCCCGCCCCTGGCAGCCACTGATGTGTCTCCTCTCTGTCGATTTGCCTGTTCTGGACACTTTGTGTGAATGGAATCAAAAGACCATGTGGTCTTTTGTGTCTGGCTCCTTCCCCTTAGCACGGGTTTTCAAGGTCCATCCACACGGCAGCATGGCTCCAAGCTTCTTCATTCCTTCCTGTGGTCAGGTAACATTCCACTGTATAAAGAGACCACCTTTTGTTCATCTGGTCAGCAGCTGGTGCACACTTGGATTGCTATTTCCAATTTGGGGCTGTTATGAGCATTCCCATGTGGATGTGTTTCTGGACCCCACCTTGTTATTTTGGAGTGAATTCTAGACATATGATTTCATCTGTATAAATAGGTCTTATCTGACCACCCCCCTTGCCCTCTCCATCCTGACCCCAGAGGCCTCCCCTGCCCCAGGCTGTCCTAAGGGCTTAGGGCTGTCTCTGCAAACTGGGTCTGCCCAAGGCCCACAAAGAGCCCCTGTTGTTGAGTCTCTTCCCAGAAGCTTCGGCCAGTCCACTCGCAAAGAGGAGACCAGCCTTGCCCTGAGCCCCTGCAGTGGCTTCTACAGGTGAGAGGCAGAGGGGCCCCACATCTGTGCATGGATAACAAAGGCCTCCTGCTGTAGGGACACATGGACATCAAAGCTGGCTAGGGTAGAGGAGAGTAAGATCCCAAAATAAAACCACTGAGGGAAAAAGAGTACAATGAAAAGATGAGGGCCACCCCAGGAGGAAGGAGACTGTAGTTCTGGGACTACAGAGGCATCTCACACCGGGCCAAGTGCCAAGTCCAGCCTGGCCACCATCTGTGCTTACCGGTAGATGTACACATACTTCTCCATGTATGTGCTGCGCCCCAGCGAGGGGCTGCTCAAGAAGCTGTAGGACCCGGAGCCATCAAATCTGCCAGTATAGGGAAAGCCAGGGTCAGGGGCCCTGAGGCTCCGGGGCGGGGGCGGGGGGCAGATTAGACCCACAGAGCCCTCCTCACCGATTGAGTTCTCGAAGCAGGAGGGAGAGAGCACTGCCTGAGGAATCCACCACCTCCTGCAGCACCATGATGTCGCAGCGAGCCAGGATCTGCAGGACAGCAGGACGAAGGTGGGGTCCCTGGGGAACTAGCACTGGTGTGGCCAAGAGTGATATGGCTCTCTGGCTGAGGCCCACAGCACTGGGACCAAAAAGGAACTGGCAGAAGACTGTCACCCCAACCGCGTTGCACCCATATTACAGAGGAGGAGACTGAGGCCAGTGACAGGGAAGGAATGTGCTCCGCATCTCCATACCCACACCCACGTCTCTTGATGTCCCCTCTTCTCTGGGAAATGGCCCTGGTCAGGCAGCGCCAGGGGCTTTAGGTCATGGGCATAGCTTTCATTCAGTGATGAACCTACCCGAACAAAGGTGTCCATCACATGTTCTCTGGCCGCCTTGGAAAGCGTCAGCCGCTGGGCATTGAAGGCACAGATGCGAAAGGCCTCAGCCCCACCAGGCAGGAGAAGCAGGAGCACGGCAGGGCAATGCATGGCTGTGTGGGGGTTGCTGGGACCCTCCAGAGGAATCCAGGCCGTCCCAGGGCACGGTCCCAGCTCGGCTCAGTTCTACTTCTGAAAAAACATGGCAGTGTGGGACAGAGGAAGTGATACTCGTCCTGCTGCCTAGCACCAACCTCCCAGAACTGCCAGCATCGCAGATTCCCCACTTTCCCCCCTATGGACACCTTCCAACATGGGCACATATGGCTTGACTTCATTCTTTTTTTCTTTTAATGATTTTAAGTGGGGCACCTGGGTGGCGCAGTCAGTTGGGCGTCTGACTCTTGATTTTGGCTCAGGTCATGATCCCGGAGTCCTGGGGGATCGAGTCCTGCATCTGTGGGCTCCCTGCTCAGTGAGGAGTCTGCTTCTCCCTCTCCCTCTCCCTCCTCCCCCCTGTTCATGCTCTGTCGCTCTCTCTCAAATAAATAAATAAAATCTTTAAAAATTTTTTTATTTTTAAGTAATCTCTAAATCCAGCATGGGGCTTGAACTCACAACCCCGAGATCCAAAGTCTCACGCTCCACTGACTGAGCCAGCCAAGATCCCCTTGACTTCATTCTTTTTAATTGTGGTAAAGTACACACAGCATAGAATTTACCATCTTACCCATTTTTAAGTGTACAGTTCAGTGGCATTATGTACACCCACACTGTTGTGCAGCCATTACCACCACCCATCGCCAGAATTTTTCCATCTTCCCAAACTGAAACTCTGTCCCCATTAGACAGTTGTTGCCTATCCCCCTTGCCCCCAGCCCCTGGCGCCCACCATCCTACTTTCTGCCTCTGTGAATCTGACTACTCTAGGCACTTCATAGAAGAAAAATCATACAGTATCTCTTTGTGGCTGGCTGATTTCACTCAGCATAATGTCCTCAAGCTTTATCTATGTTGTAGCATGTGTCAGAATTTCTGTCATTTTTGAGGCCAAATAGTATTGAACTGTATGGATAAAATATTCGACTAGATGGACAAACCCAGCTGCATTTATCCGTTCAGCTGTTGAGGGACACTTGGGCTGTTTCCACCTCTTGGCTGCTGTGAGTCATGCTGCTTGTGAACCTGAGTGCACAAATCTCTCTTCAAGTTCCTGCTTTCAGTCCTTCTGTGTGTATACCCAGAAGTGGAATTGCTGGATCTTACGGTAACGCTGGGTTTACGTTTTTGAGGAGCGGCCGTACTATTTTCCACAGGGCCTAAACCTTTTTGTACATTCCCACCAACAGGTTACAAGACTTCAGCCTCACAGTTAACTCCAACTTTTCACCACCATCAGCAACAGGAGAATCACCTTCACACGTATCTCTCCGCTGGCGACATGCTACCTTTAAGACGAACTCCCAGCAGTGGAATTGCTGGGCTCAAGGGTGTATGCATTGAAAATGATCTCAGCCAGGCCAAATCATCCACTGCAGAGTGTAATGGGCCCCTTTCCCGCACCCCTGCCACCACGACAGCCCTTCTTGTTCATCCTACCAGCTAAAGTCCCCTCTTTCTGAGCATCTCTTGGTTTATCTTTGTTTTAGATGCACCCAAACTTTGTCCTGTCATTTGGGTTCAGCCCCTTGCTTGCTCCCTATCTGTGTCATTCTCATTTAAGCAACCTAAGTCCCTCTACTCCTGTCTGCCTGCTTTTCTCTGTCACCTTTGTAACCAAACTCAAGGGGTTCACCACTTGGGGTGCACCAAATTGAACATAACTCAAGGAAGTGTTGAAAGTGAAGAGGTTTTTAGTTCTTGTTACACGTACGGAGGCAGGGAGATGACTCTCAAAGCACTCTCTCCCCATGAGGTTAATACAGGAAGCTTTTATCCAGTGTACGAGGGGGTGGGGGCAGGGAGCTTACATAGGCAGTTTTGGTTCAATTCTGCATGCCTAGCATGTCAACATGTTAGTGCATACAACGTATGTTCAAACACTGGTGGACAACTCCACCTACAGGAGAAGATTTTAGTATGACAATGACCTGAAGGTAGTTACTTTAGGACAACTCGGGGGTGGGGAGGGGAGGTTTCTGTGCTCAGCTCCAATCCAGCTCAAACTGGTTCACATAAGGCCTATCAGGCAAGACACACATACCAAGGAGCTATCAGGTGAAACACCTAGTTAGTTGGGTGTCTCATTGGCTGGAACTGTTGGTTCTGCAAAATAACCCATATTCCTTCCATGCTTTTGTCCCTTCCCCCCTCCCTTCTACTGATAGCTTTCAACCCTCTTTTTTTTTTTTAAGATTTTATTTATTTGAGGGAGGGAGGGAGAGACAGAGAAAGAGAGAGAACGAGCAGGAGGGAGAGAGAGGATCCAGAGCAGACTGCACGCACACTGAGCACAGAGCCCCACAAGGAGCTCCATTTCATGACCCTGAGATCACAACCTGAGCTGAAACCAAGAGTAGGACACTTAACCTACTGTGCCACCCAGGCGCCTTTCAGCACTCTTATTTGATTGAGTAACTTCCCACTGCATCCCAGGTAACATTTTGTCACCTCGCCCTCTGTCTTCCTCTGCCCTCCTCGCCCTCTCTTCTGTTCTCCCCTTTGTCATCTAGTATCTGCATCTCTTTCACAGTCCCGTCTCTCCCTGGCCACCTGCTCTGTCACTCATGCTGGCTTGGGTGCCCTGCCCTGGTTACTATTCTGGGATGGATGTGGACATTTGAGCAGCCCAGGGCTGTCAAGGGAAAACTTGGAGGCTCTGGGGTCAGGGGCCCGCACAAGGGCCAAGAGCAAGAAGAACCAAACTGACTGTTCCTGGCCTCAGCTCCAAAGCCCAGACCAGGGTCCAGAGGCCAAGCCTTGGCTCCAAGGGGTTCCCTTCCCCTCTCACCCCTCTCCTCAGGAGGGGGGGGCAACTTCCTCCCTCCCCCTGCTCAGAGGGCTCCCATACCTCCCATACCTACTCAGACCAGCTCGTATCCACGCCTGCCGCAGCTGTAAGCCGATCACAACACCTCCACAGAATCGCAGCGGCGGTCTGGGCAAGAACCCTAGGGGAGAAAAGAGGAAGAGGCTGTCTTCCCGACCCACCCGTCCGACCAGGCCTGTCGCCCCACCCTTCCTGGCGCTGGGGCTCTGCCCCTGCAGGGCTGACCGCTGGACTCCACCTTCCGTGACCCACGTGACCCACGTGGAAGCTGGCGCCGGTGGAGGCCTGGAGCTGTGGGCAGATGACAGACCTGTGAGTCACAGGGAGAGATGGAGCCTCAGCCTTCCCATAATGAGTAGTTGCCTGTGCCAAGGGTGCGCGGGGAGGAGGAGCCGGGGCGCAAATGCAAGCCCGGAGCTGTGCTCTCCCAGGCCCAGCCCTCAGTCCCCGACGCGGCCTGCCTGTAGGCGGCATCTGGTACAGAAGGCACGGGGGCCCGAGCTTGAGCTTGTGCCGGCGAAGGGAAGCCGTGAGGCGAGCCTGAGGCCCCCGAGGACAAGAGCCTCCGCTCCTGTGTTCAGGCCGGTTGCCAGCGTGGCTGCACACTCCTACGCTCTCTGGAGACCCCAAGTGAGCCAGCCAGGCGCCCCTATTTCTTATTTTTGAAGCATAGTTGTATTGATTTTTAAAAATGTTTCCGGGATCGCCTGGCTGGCTCAGTCAGTAGGGCATGTGACCCTTGGATTCAGGGTCCTGAGTTCAAGCCCCACATTGGGCATAGAGGTTACTTAAATAAAAAAGAAGGAGGAGGAGGAGAAGAAGAAGAAAAATAAAGGCTAGACTGCTTAGCGGATATAAGGCTTTCTTCTAGGGTGACAAACATGTTTTCGAAATAGAGGTGGTGGTTGAGAACACTGGAAATGTACTGACAGAAAATACTATATTATACATAGTATCTCTTTATTATATGGTGTATGTTGCTACATATACAGCACACATTACATGTTACATATATATGAACATATTGTACAAATCTGTAATATTGTAACCGTAAAACTGTATGCAAATAAGTAAAATTACATAATGTAACATATAACATGTTACATACATAAAATATGGTATAGAATATTAAATGCTACAAAATATTACAAAACGGTTAATTCCGTTATATGAATTTTGCCTCAATAAAAATAAAGGGGAAAAAAAAACCCTAAAGTAAAAGTGCCCCGTCAGCTCCAGCCTTTAGCGGTGTCAGGTGATTGTACTGCGTAGCCCAAGTTACCTGTAGAGACTTTTCTGGGGACGAACTAGAACCGGCTCTGCGGTGGAGTAGGGCGGGACGGGCGGGGCGGGGCCGCACAGCCCAAGGGCCCGCCCCCGCTGCCGTCAAGCGGCCTGAGAGCATTTTGCGACAGGCAGCGGGAGTCGGCTGCCCTCGCTGGCTCGGTTTCCGGCGGGGGCGCGGGGCCCCTGGCTGCCGCCGCGGGCTCCTCTCGCTTCTCGCTGCGACCCCTGGCTCCTGACCCCGGTGGCGGCTCGTCTGTGGCGAGAGAGCGGGGGCCGGCCCTGCTCTGGCCTGACCTGCAAGGTGACCTTGGTCGAGTCCCCTGTCGCGCGGAGCCCGTCCCTGGAGCGGGCGTGTCAGGGACCCAGTTCTCCAGCATTTGAGGACGCAGACTTAGAGCGGCCCCACAGGCTGCCCCGTGGCAGGGGAAGCGCTGGGCCGCCTGCGGGGAGCGGGGGAGCTCGGTCTGGGCGAGGGAGATGCCCCTACATGTGAAATGGCCGTTCCCCGCCGTGCCGCCGTTCACCTGGACTCTGGCCAGCAGCGTCGTCATGGGCCTGGTGGGCACCTACAGCTGCTTCTGGACCAGTGAGTGGGCCCGAAGTCGAGGCAGAGTCGGTCACGGCTCTCCACGCCCAGCCAGAGTTGGGATTTGGGGTTGTGGGCGTGGGTAGGGGCTAGCTTGGCTGGGGGGAGCCCTGGGACCCAGGGAGAATGAGGCCAAGACCTCTCCCCACAGTCCGTCTCTCCCCCCAGAGTACATGAACCACCTCACCGTCCACAACAAGGAGGTGCTGTACGAGCTCATCGAGAACCGAGGCCCAGCCACGCCTCTCATCACTGTCTCCAATCACCAGTCCTGCATGGATGACCCTCATCTCTGGGGTACCTAGCACCAGGGTTCTGGGCACAGGGAGGCATGGAGAGAACCGGGGAGGGGGCCAAACAAAAGCAGAACAAACTCGCTTTTCACTGGGCTCTGTACACATCCCTGGCACTCCTGTTTCTAGGGTATCCTGCCCCAAGGATGAAAATATGATTTGTGGCCCCTTCAGTATCCTCTCAGAAAATGACTTGGCAAGGGCCTCAGAAATTTGGAGGGACCGAGGAAGTGAGGAAAGAGCTGCAGGGCAAACTCTGATGGCTGCTTTACTTTGATGCATCAGGCCTGTGGAACCCTCATTCTCTAAACTGTTGAAGGTCCCACAGAGTATTGAACAAATCCGAGAACCATAGGGTATCTTGTCAAGGAAGGTCTGGGCTGGAGGCTGGGAGACCTGTATTTTGGTTCCAGGTTTGCCCCAGGCTGAGTTTGTACCCTTCAACCAGCCTCATTTGGGAGCCCACTTTGCCACCTAGAAGTTCCTGTTCTGCTGACTTCACAGGGAGTTGCTTGGCTCCAGTAACCCACAAGGCTGGGTAGAGGGGTGTCCAGGGCTTTTGGTGGTGAATTCAGGAGGTTAGACTGTTGTAGAGCTCATGGGAAGCCAGTTGGTCAAATCAGAGCCTTTTAAAGCTCACCCTGGCCACAGGGCAGAGAAGGGCCTGTAGAGTGCCACAGGCAGATACCAGGAGGCCAGGAAGGCGCTTTTAGAGCCATTCAGTAACCTGGACTAGGGTGGGGGCAGTAACAGTGGAGGGAGAGGTGTAGAAAAATAGGCAGTGGCAAAAGCTATCAGGGTGGTAGGCAGGCCAGATGTGGTGACTAATAAGATATGGGTGGGGGGTGGGAGAGAAGGAGGAGCCAGGGACAACTTGGGGTCCAGCCCAAGGGACTGGAAGATGCTACTTTCAGCCATAGGGAAATGGTAGTGGTGCTGCCCTGTTCCTCATTCCCTGAAACTGGGTGACAGAAAAAGATGCTCCCTAGGGACAAGGGAAGCTGGGGCATGAAGCCTTTCCTTCTCTAGGGATCCTGAAACTCCGCCACATCTGGAACCTGAAGTTGATGCGTTGGTGAGGAGGAATGGGCCCCTCGCAGTGGGCCTGGCAGGCCTCACCCGTCTCTGCCCAGATTTGCCCTCCTCCTGCTCTGCCCAGGAGGCGGCGTCCAGCAGTACAGGCAGGGCACGGGGTGGGGTTCCACAGGCCCTCCTGTACCTCCTTTCCACATTGCTGATGATGTCAGGCATCATGTTGTGGGGAGGGCAGGGAATTAGGGTGCAGGGGAGGCAGGGTTGACTGCACTGTCCCTACTTCAGGACCCCTGCGGCTGCAGACATCTGCTTCACCAAAGAGCTGCACTCCCGTTTCTTCAGCTTGGGCAAGTGTGTGCCCGTGTGCCGAGGTGAGCTGATCCTCCAAGAAGGGGCTCATGGGCTAGTGAATGCAGGGAGGCACTTCTGCGCCTTCTCTGCTTTTCTTTGGAGCTGGACTGGTGGCTAGTGCTTCTGGCTTAGCAGTATGGGGAGTGGAGGGATCCAGGTGGGACATGGAGCCTGGGCACAAAGGGAGCCAGGGGCCGCTGCCCTACTAGGTTGAGTCCCAGTTGCATTGCTTGGCTGTAGAGGTGGCACTGGATGCTGGAAGAGTGAGGGCCTTGTAGAGAGCACTCATTGCCTGGGACTGTGGCATTAGAAGTCAAGGAGGCATTGTCTACATCTAAGAGACTCACTGATGGCAGTACGGCATGATCGGTCTGTGGTGGTGGTGGTGGCATGTGCTGGAAAATGCAGGGTTTGGGAAAACAGGCTTGTCGGTTGAGGGTGTGATGCTCAGTGACTACTCAGCACCTCTCGAGAGCCTCAGGAGGTAGAGACCATTTTGATCCCCATTCTCCAGATAGAGGGCTTTGGAGGAATTAAGCCACTGGCCCAAGGTCATGGGGTGAGAGGTGGCAAAGCCAGGATTTGAATCCAGGTTGCTTTTTCCTCTGGGGAAGTACGATATTTTCTAGGCAGAGTACACAAGGAAAGGCATTCGAGACATAAGAAGCACGTGCCAGACACTGAAGAGGTAAGTGATAAAGGTAGAAAATGTAGGTTTCAGGCCAAATGTGAAGGTTCTGGAATAATCATGTTAAGGATTTTGGACTCTCTTCTCTCAGCAGGGCAGTGATATGTTTCCCTCTGTGGTTCAGAGGGAAAGAGAGAGCATCCTGGCTACAGCATGGCTGGTGGGTGGGAGCAGAGCCCAGTGGAGGCAGGGAGCCCAGTTAGGGGCTGTCTTGGTAATTCTGGCAGCAGAGGATTGTAGCTGGGCCTATGGAGGCCACTGTGGAGAGCTGGAGGAGGATACTGCTCTGGAGACAGAGTTGACAGGACTTGTTGATAGATTGAGTATAGGAAGGAGTAAGGAAAAGATAGCTTGAAGGTGACACTAGGTGATATCTGATGACACTGAGCCACTGGGAGGGTGGGATGAAGGGAAAGCAGTGTGGGGGTTGGGAGGGGAGATGACTTCTATTTTGCACGTGTTTCATCTGAGGAGCCTGTCACCTGAGGAAAGGAGCAGTCCTAGAGGCAGTGAGATGTGCAATTCTGAAATTCAAAAGAGCAGTCAGGAATATATTAGGGACTCAACCACTAACAAAGTCACAAAAGTAGAGGTAAGATTGCAGAGAGGGACAGTGGATGGAGAGCAGGGGCCAGGACGGCACCTCACCTCAGAGCATAAACAGAGACACAGGCCACAGAGACACAGGGCCCCTTGGCACTGTAGAAGCCTCTGGTGACCCTGGAGAAGCCATTCTGTGAAGTGACAGCCGCACGAGCTGCCAGGGGCAGGGTGGAGTGGGGACGGTAGGGTTGTCCGCCCCTCCCAGAAGTTGTGAGAGGAGGTAACCAAAGGGTGTCAGAGGTCAAGGGAGAGTTTCTTATTTCTACTTGGTCCAAGTAAAACATGGTGAAATGCAATACAGTAACCTCAAAAGAGGAAGGGCTTTTAATGAAAGGCTGCATGCCTACCCCGCCAGGTCCCTGCTCCGCTCCTTGAATGCTGTCACTTCTCGCTGCATTTGCAGGCTACGTCATTTCTGTCAAGCAGAAGCAGAAGCTACACGTGTCGTGGCCAGTGACCATGACATTGGTTATCACGCCTCACTCTGAGCGACGGGGACTCTGCTCAGGTTCCTGAGTCTCAGTTCCTTCCTTCTGCAACCTCACACAGGGGCTTTCCATGTCTACTTCTTGTTTCTTAAATTTTGTTTATTTATTTTTAAAGTTTATTTTTTTTAGTGGGGTGTCGAACTCATGACCCCAAGATCAAGAGCACATGCTCTTCCGACTGAGCCGCTCAGGCGCCCTCCTTGTCAACTTCCTGTCTTGCTCTTCTTTTTGATCTGCATCTAAGTCTTATTCTACAGTTAAAAACAGAAAACAAAGGACACCTGGGTGGCTCAGTCAGTCAGGTGTCTGCCTTCGGCTCAGGTCATGATCCCTGGGTTCTGGGATCAAGTCCCACGTTGGCCTTCTTGCTCAGTGGGGAGTCTGCTTCTCCCTCTGCCTGCTGCTCCCCTTGCCTGTATACACTCTCTGACAAATAAATAAAATCTTTAAAAAAAAAACCCAGAAAACAAAATCTTAATTCTAAGCACCTTCAGTGAGAGAAAGTGGGCAGGGATAAGCTATTTATCAAACATACATGACGGGCAACAAAGATCTAACAACATGTGTTAAAGCAAAGGAAGTATCTGACGTACTTGGCTGCTGAGTTCCGAAATATTCCGTTCCCCCCACCAGCATAGGCCTTATGATATGACGTCAAGTATCAGTAACATGTACACGTGAGTAGAAATAGCATTTGCAAAAGCTAAATATTCATGTGTTGTTCCAAAATCATGGTAGTAGTATTTTTTCCCTTTTATTTAAAATTCCTCTTTTTTAAAATATTTTATTTATTTATTTGAGAGAGAGAGATCATAGAGGCAGAGGGAGAGGGAGAAGCAGACTTGCCGCTGAGCAGAGAGCCCGATGTGGGGCTCAATCCGAGGACCCTGGGATCATGATCTGAGCCAAAGGCAGATGCTTAATGGACTAAGCCACCCAGGCACCCCACTTTTTTTTTTAAATTATAGTTGGCACACAACGTTACATTGGTTTCAGGTGTACAACATAGTGATTGACAACTCTGTATGTTATGCTGTGCTTGCCACAAGTGTGGCTACCATCTGTCACTGTACAACCCTATCACAATACCATTGACTATATTCCCTATGCTGTACCTTCCATCCGTGTGACTTATATTCATTCCATAACTGGGAGCCTGTATGTCCCACTCTCCTTCACTCATTTTGCCCATCCCCAAACCCCTGCCCCTCTGGCAACCATCAATTTGTTCTCTGTACTTGTGGGTCTGTTTCTGCTTTTCATTTATTCATTTGTTTTAATTTTGCTATTCCACATATAAGTGAAATCATGTGGTATTCTTCTGATTTATTTCACTTAGCATAATACCCTGTAGGTCCATCCATGTTGTTGCAGATGGCAATGTCTCATTCTTTTTTTACTTTTTTAAGGTGGAGAGGGCCAAAGGGAGAGAGAGAATCTCTCGGGGCTCTCTCTGCTCAGTGGGGAGTCTGCTTCTCCCTCTGCCCCTCCCCCTGCTTGTGTGACCCCCCTCAAATAAATAAATAAAATCTTTTTAAAAAATTGTATTTATTTGTCAGAGAGTGTGTGCACAAGCAGGGGGAGTGGCAGGCAGAGGGAGAAGTAGGCTCCCTGCTGAGCAAGGAGCCCGATTTGGGGCTCCATCCCAGGACCCCAGGATCATGACATGAGCCAAAGGCAGACACTTAACCGACTGAGCCACCCAGACACCCCTCATTCATTCATTCATTTTTTTTTTTTTTAAGTAGGCTCCATGCCCAGTGTGGGGCTTGAACTCATAACCCTGAGATCAAGAGTTGCATGCTGTACTGACTGAGCCAGCCAGGTGCCCCTAATCTCATCCTTTTTTATGGCTGAGTAATTTTCTGCGTATGTCTGTGTATATACCACATCTTTATTCATTCATCTGTCGATGGACACATGGCTTGGTTCCATATCTTGGCTATTGTAAAGCTGTAATAAACATAGGGGTGCATATATCTATTTTTTTAAAAGTATTTATTTGAGAGAGAGAAATGAGCAGGGCCATAGGCAGAGGGAGAAGGAGAAGCAGGCTCCCCACTGAGCAGGGACCCTGATGTGGGGCTTGATCCCAGGACCCTGGGAGCATGACCTGAGCTGAAGGCAGATGCTGAACCGACTGAGCCACCCAGGTACCCCTGCATACATCTTTTTGAATTAGTATTTTTGTTTTCTTTGGGTAAGTACCCAGTAATGGAATTACTGGATCATATGCTATTTTTATTTTTAATTTTTTGAGGAGCCCCTGTACTGTTTTCCACAGTGGCTGTACCACTTTACATTCCCACTGACAGTGCACAAGTGTTCCTTTTTCTCCACATTCTTGCTAACATTTGTTATTTCTTGTTTTTTTGATACTAGCCATTCTGACAAATGTGAGGTGATATCTCAGGGTGGTTTTAATTTGTATTTCCCTGATGATGAATGATGAATGATGTTGAGCATCTTTTCATGTGTCTGTTGGCCATCTGTGTATCTTCTTTGGAGAAACGTCTGTTTAGGTTTTTTAATTGGATTATTTGGGCTTTTGGTGTTGAGTTGTGTAAGTTCTTTATATAGTTTGGATATTTGGATATTAACCCTTGATTGGAAATATCATTTGCAAGTATCTTCTCCCATTCAGTAGGTTGCCTGTTTTGTTGATAGTTTCCTTTGCTGTGCTATGCAAAAGCTTTTTATTTTGATGTAGTCCCAATACTTATTTTTGCTTTTGTTTCCCTTGCCTGAGAAGACATACCTAGAAAAATGTTGCTAAGGCCAATGTCAAAGAGATTACTGCCTATGTTTTCTTCTAGAAGTTTTATGGTTTCAGGTCTCATGTTTAGGTCTTTAATCCATTTTGAGATATTTTTGTGATGGTGATGGAAAGTCGTCCAGTTTCATTCTTTTGCATGTGGCTGTCCAGGTTTCCCAGTACTGTTTGTTGAAGAGACTGTCTTTTCCCCATTGTATATTCTTGCTTCCTTTGTTGTAGATTAATTGATCATGGAAGCGTGGATTTGTTTCTGGATTCTCTATTCTGTTCCATCGATCTGTGTGTCTGTTTTTTTGCCAGTACCATACTGTTGTGATTACTACAGGTTTGCAGTATCGCTTGAAATCTTGGATTGTGATGCTGCCAGCTTTGTTCTACCTTTTCAAGATTACTTTGGCTATTTGGTGTCTTTTGTGGTTTCGTACAAATTTTAGGATTATTTGTTCTAGTTCTGTGAAAAATGCTGTTGGTACTTTGATAGGGATTGCACTGAATCTGTAGATTGCTTTGGTCATGTGCATGATTAACAATATTAATTCTTCCAATCCATGAGCATGGAATATCTTTCCATTTGTTTGTGTCATCTTCAATTTCTTTCATTAGTGTTTTATAGTTTTCAGAGTGCAGGTCTTTCACCTCTTTGGTTAAGTTTATTCCTAGGTGTTTTGTTCTTTTTGGTGCAATTGTAAATGGAATTGTTTTCTTAATTCCTCTTTTTGCTATTTAGTTATTAGTGTATAGAAATGCAACAGATTCTATATGTTAATTTTTAAAAATTTATTTATTTATTTATTTATTTATTTGAGAGAGAGCGAGCATGAGCAGTGGGGAGGGGCAGAGGCAGAGTGAGAGGGAGATGCAGACTCCCTGCTGAGCAGGAAGCCCAATGTAGGGCTCGATCCCAGGACCCTGAGATCATGACCTGAGCTAAAGGCAGATGCTTAACCAACTGAGCCACCCAGGCACCCCATCTATATGTTAATTTTGTATCCGACAATTTTACTGAATTCATTTATTAATTCTAATAGCTTTTTGGTGGAGTCTTCAGAGTTTTCTATGCATAGTGTCATGTCATCTGCAAATAGAGATAGCTTAACTCTTTCCTTTCTCACCAACACGGATGTCTCTTGTTTCTTTTTTTTTTAAGATTTTATTTATTTATTTATTTGAAAGAGAGAGGGAACACACAGAGGGAGAGTGAGAGGAAGAAGCAGACTCCCTGCTGAGCAGAGAGCCCGGCATGGGGCTCAATCCCAGGACCCTGAGATCATGACTGAGCCGAAGGCAGACACTTAGCCGACTGAGCCACCCAGGCGCCCCTTTTATTTCTTTTTCCTGTCTGATCGCTGTGGCTACGATTTCCAGTGCAATGTTGAATAAAAATGGCAAGAGTGGACATCCTCATCTTGTTCCTAATCTTAGAGGAAAATCTCTCAGTTTTTCACCATTGAACATGATGTTAGCTGTGGGTTTGTCACATGTGGCCTTTGTTATGTTGGGTTATGTTCTCTCTAAACCCACTTTGTTGAGCATTTTTATCATGAACAGATGTTGAATTTGTCAAATGCTTTTTCTGCATCTATTGAGGTGATTGTATGATTGTTATCCTTCATTTTGTTAATGGGATCGATAGCATTAATTGACTTGCAGATATTGAACCATCCTTGCATCCCTGGAATAAATCCCACTCAACTGTGGTGAATGATCCTTTTAACATGTTGTTAAATTCAGTTTGCTAATATTTTGTTGAGGATTTTTGCATCTGTGTTCATCAGGGATATTGGCCTGTAGTTCTCTTTTTTGTAATGTCTTTGACTGGTTTTGGTATCAGGGTAATGATGGCCTCATAGAATGTATTTGGAAGCTTTCCTTCCTCTTTTATTTTTTGGAATAGTTTGAGAAGAATAAGTATTAACTCTTCTTTAAATGTTTGACAGAATTTACCTGTGAATCCATCTGGTCCTGGACTTTTGTTGGGAGTTTTTTGATTACCAATTCAAATAATCATTTACTAGTAGTCAGCCTATTCAGCTTTTCTCTTTCTTCCTGACTCTGTTTTGAGCACGTATCTATTTCTTTTAGGTTGTCCAATTTGTTGTCAAATAATTTTTCATAGTATTCTTTTATAATCCTTTGTGTATCTGTGGTATCAATTATTTTTCCTCTTTCATTTCTGATTTTATTTATTTGGGTCCTCTCTCTTTTTTTCTTGATGAGTTTAGCTAAAGGTTTATCAATTTTGTTTATCTTTTCAAAGAACCAGCTCTTGGTTTCATTGATTTTTTTTTTAGTCTATTTCATTTATTTCCACTCTGGTCTAATTATTATTTCCTTCTTTCTACTAACTTTGGGCTTTGTTCTTCTTTTCTAGTTCTTTTAGGTGTGAGGTTAGATTGTTTATTTGAGGTTTGTCATGTTCTTGAGGTAGGCCTGTGTCACTATGAATTCCTTCTTAGAACTGCTCTTGCTGTGTCCCAAAGATTTAGGGGCATCGTAGTTGAGTATAATTTTGATTTCAAGCTGGATGGCTCAGTTGCAGCAGCAGGGTTTAGTAGAGATGGAGACAAGCCCTCTGAGGCCCACCTCCTACCAGGTAATGCTATCCCAAGTAGGGAAGCCACTGTTCTCATGATGCCCTGAGAAATGGTAGTGAGTGATTGCTCCTCAACTCCAGCCCCTGAGGGAGCTGCTGGGCCAAGTCCCCACTGGGTTGGGTTGGGTCGAGACTCCTGGATGCCTCACTAGCACCTTCTAAACACTCGGCCTTGCAGAGTGTTAGGTTAAAAGTCCATTTTTTGGTACACTGACCTGAGATAGTCCCAATGTCTGTCTCCTCCTCTTTATGTCTCTTCCTACTTGATAAGTCTGTCTGTCACTGTCCAGTATATGGACAGGGTTGAGGAGATTCTTACTGCGTGTGGTCAGATTGTCTCCACAGGACTCCCAGTCGAAAGCCAGCACATAGCATTAGGCATCTGTATCTGTGTTGTTGCTAACTGCCAGGCCACCTGGGTCCAGTGTCATGGTCTCCAGGTGTCTCGAAGGTGAGTGTTGTTGGCCTTGGGGGCAGTTCAACCCCCCTTTTTCCAGTCTAGCAAGTTTGAGTTTTTCCCAACTCAGTGACACTTTGTGTTGCATCAAATGTTCTCCCTTTCCCAAGAAGCTTTTTTTTTTTTTTTAAAGATTTTATTTATTTATTTGACAGAGATAGAGACAGCCAGCGAGAGAGGGAACACACAAGCAGGGGGAGTGGGAGAGGAAGAAGCAGGCTCATAGCGGAGGACTGATGTGGGGCTCGATCCCATAACGCTGGGATCACGCCCTGAGCCAAAGGCAGACGCTTAACCACTGTGCCACCCAGGCGCCCCTCCCAAGAAGCTTTGATAACGAGAGTCTGGTTTCAGGGGGAGCCCCGTGAGGGGCGAAGGGGTCAGCAGGAGGGAGGGATGGTGGAGGCTGAGGGCTCAGGCAGGCCTGGGAGGCCTGTGAGGAATGGCTGAGGGGACTGGCCTAGCAGAAACCTCAGGAAAGGGTTGCTGTCCAGGATCTGGGGCCCAGGTGAGGCTGGAAATCATGAATAGACCTGGTTGGCTCCAGCAGTACTCTCTGGACCAGGGGCAGCAGATGGTAGGCTCGCCCCAGGGGTGGTGTGTCCCAAGGAGAAGGAAAGCTCCAAGAGCTGAAGAGGAAGGGAGGGCAAGGAAAGTGGTGAACAGGGCCAGGGGTCTGCAAGGGTGCATACTGCAGGAGTCCGTGGCGTAGTGGGTGAGGCTGTGGTGGGACCGACAGGCAGAAGGTGGGGTTGGAGGCTGGTGGAGGAATTGCCAGGTCAGGATTTCAGTTGGAGACAATGCTGCTGGCTTGCACATGATGGGTACTTGGAGGTTTAGAGGTTACTATTGAACAAAGGATGTCAGGGGCCACAGTGCAACCAGGGTTGAGTCCCCAGAGACAGTGATGGGGGGGTGTCCATGTGGCTGGTGCGGTGGGGGATGAGGAAGTCCTTGAGCTGCTCCTTCATTCCCAGGGCAAGGAGGGAACCCTGAGAGAATAGGCACTGATGGTGCAGGCCTTTTCTCGGCAGGAGACGGCGTCTACCAGAAGGGAATGGACTTCATTTTGGAAAAACTCAACCATGGGGACTGGGTACACATCTTCCCAGAAGGTCAGTAGGGTTGGCAGGGTTGCACACACCCCTAGCTCCCAAGCCTCACCTCTCTCCTCTCTCTCAACAGGGAAAGTGAACATGAGCTCCGAGTTCCTACGCTTTAAGTGGGGTAGGCACTGCTGCCCGTCTGTCTGGGATGGCTGTGTCAGTGGTAGCAGGAAGGAGGCAGGCACCGACACAAGGGCTTGCCTTGTGGAGGACCTGGACCAGGGGAGTTGGTTTTAATTGGAAGCGGGAAGGGGTGGCTTTGCTGTAGGCTGGCACCGAAGCTCTGCTCATGCCAACGTTTCTGCCTCTCCCTGGGGCAGGAATTGGACGCCTGATTGCTGAGTGTCATCTCAACCCCGTCATCCTGCCACTGTGGCACGTTGGTGAGCATCTGTCTTGGGCCAAGTCTGCAGTCTCAGGATGGGGGCAGGGAGAGGTGGGGGGGGCTTCCCTAGGTTTGGGGGGTTTCCACTGGGTGGCAGGGAGAGGGCACCTGGGGTGGTGGGGGCTGGGGTTTCATCTGTTCCCAGGCTACCCTGCTCCACTCCATGCCTGCTTCCTGGCCTCTGTCCATTGTGCTGCAGGAATGAATGATGTCCTTCCTAACAGCCCGCCCTACTTCCCCCGCTTTGGACAGGTGGGTAGGGGCTGCTGACCTTCATCTGTCTTGTCTGCCATCTGCCTCATGTCTCCCACTCAGCGCTACTGAGGCCAGATTCAGGAGGAGCTGATCTTGAAGCTGCAGCAGGGGGACTGAGTGGAACAGAGAGAGAGGGACTTCCTGGCACCAAGGCCGGTAGAAGGAAAGCAAAAGAAATCAGGCTGGGTGGGGGTGAGCCTTGGGGTTTGAGCAGGACGGGACGTCTAGAGCATGGACTGCAGGACTTGAATGTCACTGAGCCTGACCACCTCATTTTAAAGAGGGAGCGTGGCCATGAGGAAGCGTGCAGCAAATCAGGGGCAGGACGTGGCTTCTGGCTCTCTGGGGTGGTTGGGCCACGGCTGTGGGCACTCTCCCTGTTTCTGTCACCCTCTGGTCTCCCTACAGAAAATCACTGTGCTGATCGGGAAGCCCTTCAGTGCTCTGCCTGTACTCGAACGCCTCCGGACAGAGAACAAGTCGGCTGTGAGTTGTCTTTCTCCCCCGCACCACCCCCCCTTCCCTGGGCTACCCTGTAGCTGTCTTAGCCTCTCCCGGCACCTTCAGCCTCCCAGGGCCCCTGGGCCAGGCTCCCCAAGGGCTGCAGGCCAGCCCCAGTCCTTCCCCTCAGGTGGAGATGCGCAAAGCTCTGACTGACTTCATTCAGGAAGAATTCCAGCACTTGAAGACCCAGGCGGAGCAGCTCCACAACCAGCTGCAGCGTGGGAGATAGGCATCACCCGCCCAGATGCTGCTCTCCCTTCCTCTTAGAAGGGCTCGGCTGGCCTCCAGGCCCAGGAAAGAGGCAGCTCCGACCCAAGCCCCAGCCGCTTGCTCTCAGTGCTGCCTTTGGGGTCTTGCCTGGCACAGAGCTGAACTGGCAGATGGACTGACGTTTTGAGGTCAGATACATTTTTTTAGACAGATCTGTGCATAACCCCTTATGGGTATCCTGTCCTAGTTGGTGAGCATTCCCTCTGCTCTGAGCTTCTTCAGTCGAAGGAAGGGTTTCAGCTGCTCCTCCCACTTGGCCACGAAAGGAAGAAGAAATTTTGGCAGGGGCCTCCTTTCTGGCCTTCAGGTGTTCTCTTCCAGGGCTGGCATCAGGACGGAGGGTACTTGAAGGGGGGCAGGTGGCCAGGCCAGAACTTTGGGTAGGGGTCCATGAGGCCCTTGGCCTGGCGTTACCCACCTGCCCTGATCTGGGAACTGCTCACCACCTCCTCAGGGATGGCCATCAGCCACCTCTTCCTTCTGCCCACACTTCCCAAAGGCATGGGGCCCTCAGGCAGGGCCCAGCCCTGGGCTGCAAGCAGAAGAGCAGCCTTTTGCCAGAAGTGGAACCCAGCTAAACGGAACCTGCAGCAAGGGCCCGAGACCCCGTCACTTCCCCACATGCGAGGGCCCACCAACTGCTCTGTCTTTTCCACCTCCCTGGCGTCACTTGAGTCCCATGGGGCCTGGGTTTTCATGTTTTGTAACCAATAAAGCATCTGTATTGTGTTTTACCTCTGGCTTCTTCATAGGGGTAGAGATGGGAGGTGACTGCTGGACAGGAAGGCTGGGTCCTTAGAGCAACAAGGGCACTTGAGCAGATGGGCATCTCTCAATTTCAGTCATTATCCGGGCGTCTGGGTGGCTCAGTTGGTTAACTGTCCAACTCTTGATCTCAGTTCAGGTCTTGATCTCAGGGTTGTGAGTTCAAGCCCTCTGTTGGGCTTCATGCTGGGCTTGGAGCCTACTTGAAAAGAGAGGAAAAAAACCCATCAATCATTGTCTGTAATCCCCATAACAAGCAAAAGTAGGGATTAATCTTATTTCACAAAGGAGGAAGAGAGAGGCCAATGGACTTGCTTCAAAACCCAAATCTAGTAGGGAGAAGCAAATAACAATTTGCTCCCCAGGCTGGTTCCTGGGAGGGACAAGGTCTCCATAAGCTCAACATAAGGAAATGAAGCATGAGCAGGAACAACAGGCTGAAACCTGTAGGAACTTCTGAAATTGACAGGGTCAGACAGATCATGGAGAATAATAGAAACGTGAAAAGAAAGAAAAGATGGAACCACGAGAGCGAGCCAGCGGGAAGAGAAGATTCAAAGATGATCAGGACTGTAACTGTGTGTGAATCTGTAATTATCTCAAAATAAAAGGTTTTGAAAAATAACCAGAAGGGGAAAAAAATGACTTGGGCAGGGGGACACAGACTGTTGGCCAATTTGCATTTGCAGGTCCAAATGTAATACCACTTTTTCCCCACATACATCCATTTGAACAAACAACTACAGATATTTACTGTATAGATGCTGCTGCAATTTTATTTTTTCATATAGACTTATTTTTTTAGAGTAGTTTTATGTTCTATGTTCACAGCAAAATTTGGCTTGTCCTGGGATTGTGAAATCTCCAAATACCATTCACCATATCAACTGTATAAAGGAGAAAACCTGTACGTTTATTTCGATACAGAAGATGCACTTGATAAAATATTCATAATTTAAAAAAATTCTAGCAAACTATACACAGGAGGGAACTTTTTAAAAAAGATTTACTTGACAGAGAGAGGGAAGGAGCAGAGGGAGAGGGGGGGAGAGAATCTTAAGCAGGCTCTATACCCAGCACGGAGCCCGACGCAAGGCTCCATTTCATAACCGTATGATCACGACCTGAGCCAAAATCCAGAGTCGTTTGCTTAACTGACTGAGCCACCCAGATGCCCCAAAGGGAACTTTCTTAATCTGAAAGAGTCTATCTACAAAAAACCCCAACAAAACAAAACAAAAAAACCCAAAAAACCCTTTCTTAATCTGATGGAAACTATCTATAAAAATAACTAGAGTAAAGATTATTTTTGATGTTGAAATTTTAGAAACATTCCCTTCAAAATTTGGAACAAAATGAGGATGCCAATTCTCAACACTGTACTAGTGGTAACAGAGCAATCAGACAAGGAAAGGAAATCAAAGGGATAATGATTGTAAAGAAAGAAAACATATATTACTTGCTGATTATAGGATTGTCTACATAGAAAACCCAAAAGAATTTACAATTTCTTTGAAATAAGGGCTTAGAAAGTTTCCCAGCTGTAAAATCAATACGTGCAAATATCAATTGTATTTCTATACACACACCAGCAACAAAGAATTAGAAAATATCACTGAAAACAAGACACCATTTACAAAAGCTACAAGGTACTTAGGACTCAATCTAACAAAATATGTGAAAGACCCACATAAGGAAAATCTTTTTTTTAAGATTTTACTTTTTTAAATGTAACCTCTACCCCCAATGTGCGGCTTGAGCTCACCATCCCAAGATCAAGAATCGCGTGCTCTACTGACTGAGCCAGCCAGGCGCTTCCCACATAAAGAAAATCTCTTTTTTAATTTTATTTTAGTTTCTTTCTAGAGAGAGAGAGAGCGTGCATGCAAGTGGGAAGGGGCAGAGGCAGAGGGAGAGAGAGAGGGAATCCTAAGCAGGCTCCTTGCTGAGTGTGGAGCCCTACTTGGGGCTCAATCTCATGACCCTGAGATCATGACCTGAGCCAAAATCAAGAGTCGAATGCTTAACTGACTGAGCCACCCAGGCACCCCATATGAAGAAAATCTTAACACTTTGTTGAAAGACATTAAAGAAGACCTAAGTAAATAAAGATCCCATGTTCATGAATAGGAAGACTTGATAATAGTAAAGATGTCAGCTCTCCAGAACTGATCTATTAAATATATAGATTAGGGGCGCCTAGGTGGCTCAGTTGGTTAAGCGTCTGCCTTTGGCTCAGGTCATGATCCCAGGGTCCTGGGATCCAGGCCATTTTCAGGCTCCACACTCTCCCTCTCCCTCTGCTGCTCCCCCCACTCATGCTCTCTTGCTCGCTTGCTCTCTCTCCAATAAATAAATAAAATCTTAAAAATATATATATAGACTAGGGGCGCCTGGGTGGCTCAGTCGTTAAGCATCTGCCTTCGGCTCAGGGCGTGATCCTGGGGTCCTGGGATCAAGCCCCACTCAGGCTCCTCCGCTGGGAGCCTGCTTCTTCCTCTCCCACTCCCCCTGCTTGTGTTCCCTCTCTCGCTGGCTATCTTTCTCTCTCTGTCAAATAAATATAGTCTTTAAAAAAATACATATATAGACTAAATTGCAATCAAAAGCTAATCAGAGTCCAAGGATATATTTGCACACCAGTGTTGAACGCAACATCACTCACAATAGCCCAAAGGTGGAAACAAATAAATAAAATGTCCATCAACAGATGAATGGATAAACAAAATGTGGCCACACAGTGGAATGTGATTCAGCTACAAAAAGGAAAGAAATTCTGACATGTGTTACAATGTGAATAAACCTTGAAAATATTATGCTAAGTTAAACAAGCTAAACATAAAAGCCACATATTGTATGATTCATTTCACTTCTCTGAGGTCCTTAGAGTAGACTTGAGTAGTCCAAGTCATAGAGACAGAAAGTAAAATGGTGGGTGTCAGGGGCTGGGAGAAGGGGGAGATGGAGAGGAAGTTTTTAGTGGGGACAGAGTTTCAGTTTGGGATGATGACAATGTCCTGCCAGTGCATGGTGGTGATGGTTGCACAACAATGTGAATGTATGTATGTATGTATGTATGTATGTATGTATGTATGTATGTATTTATTTATTTATTTATTTATTTATGATTTTATTTATTTATTTGACAGAGAGAGACAGCCAGCAAGAGAGGGAACACAAGCAGGGGGGAGTAGGAGAGGAAGAAGCAGGCTTCCAATGGAGGAGCCTGATGTGGGGCTCGATCCCACAATGCCAGGATCACGCCCTGAGCCGAAGGCAAACGCTTAACCGCTGTGCCACCCAGGCGCCCCTAACCACCCATTCTTGAGCAGAGAATCTAGATGCAAAATCTAATACTGAATAATTCCATTTATATAAAGTCCCCAAATAGACAAAACAAAGGCATCCTATTTAGAGATGTGTGCCTAACTGGTGCTACGATCTGAATGTGTTGAAACCCAATGCCCAGGGCGCTGGGGTGGCTCAGTTGTTAGTGTCTGTCTTAGGCTCAGGTCATGATCCCAGGGTCCTGGGATTGGGCCCTCCATCGGGTTCCCTGCTCTGTGAGCCTGCTTCTCCCCCCTCCCTCTCCCTGCTCTCCCTGCTTGTGCTCTCTGTCAAATAAATAAAAATGAAATCTTAAAAAAAAAAAAGGAAACCTAATGGGCTAATGGTATTGAGAGATAGAGCCTGTGGGAGGTGCTTAAATCTTGAGGGTGGAGCCCTCATCATCAAGATTAGCGCCTCCTGACAGGCCCCAGGGAGCTCCCCCACCTTCCGCCAAGTGAGGATACAATGCGAGGTCGGCAACCTGGAAAGGGGCCTTCACCCCACCCTGCCAGCACCCTGATCTTGGACTTCCAGCCTCCAGTGCTGTGAGCAATAAATTTTTCTTTTTTCCTTTTTGTTATTATTTTTAACATTTCTGCTGCTGATAAGCCACCCAGTCTGTGGTATTTTGTTATAACAGCTGGAACTAATGAATGCAACTGGTAAAATCATAAGAACCAAACTGCCGATCACAGAAGTCAGGTTCATGGTCACTTTGGTGGAAGTGAGAGGGAGGTGATTCGAGAGGAATGAGAGGGGATTTGCAGGTATAGACGTTCCAGTTCTTGAACTGGATGATGCCAAGGGAGTGTTTGCTTTGATATGTCATTGCACTGTATATGTTTGTTTTGTGCCCTTTCCACCTTTTTGGTCAGCATGTGGGTCAGGCCAGCTGAGGGCAAGTAGTGGGGAGTGTGTGGGGAAGGCGCACCTGGGAAGGGCTGCACTGTGGTTAGGGTGAGTGGGCCCTGGCTGTGGATTCCAACCTGCTGGGGGGGCCGCACTTGGAGTGATTTGGAATTTGGGAGTGAGGTGGCGGCCCCCTTCCCCTCATTCTCATAGCAAACTCAGCATGGGGCTCTGGGTTTAGGCAGCAATGTTCCAGTGCCTACTGGCTCTTTTCCACGGGTTGAAAGGCTCTCACAGTGGCCATGGTGGTCTTCTGGTCCCTGGATCACAGCTCTGGTGGGGACGTCCTTAAATCTGGCACTTCCAGGTCATCTCCTGCCTGGCAATGGGCAAGGAGGATTGCTCTTACAGGGAAGGAGGAGCCTGAGTAATTGTGAACACTGATGCCATCTATCAGGGCAGCTGAGACATCTTGCATTTGTAGGTCATGAAGGGCCTCACGGCAAAGAAATGGGAACAACAGGAAGCACTCCCAGTGTGGGAGAATGAAACCATCAGTTGTGGAAGGCTAACTAACACACTGGGTTACACAACAACAGTACAAAGCTACCTGTGCCCCCTGCGCAGGACTATCGGCAGGACGATGCCATTTTACCGAGCTCAAGTACGAGGGGACTAAGCATTAGACTGTTGATGGGCACATACATTAAGTGGTCAACCTACTAAGAAAAACCAAATTCAGGCTAGCAATGACTTCCGGAGGGAGGCAGGAAAATGGGATTTCGGGGACACAGATGGCTGCCAAGGAATTGGCAGAGGCCTGTTGAAGTCTGGGGCAGGTTTACGAGGGTTCCTTTTATTGTATACTTCATATACAGGTACCACAGGTGTGTAAGACACCGATTACACGCACACATGTAACACATCTGTCATCTGTGTAGCACACAGATATTACACATATTTTGCTATATGTTCAGTATTATATTAAAACAGTTTAAGAAGACATGGGGGTGCTGAGGGCCCAGAAGGGTTTTAATTAATTACTGAAGCTTTTACCCTAAAGATGAAGCCCACAGACAGAAGGTGCTCATTGGTACTGTTGACAGTTGGTGTGAATGACTCAGCTTAGACGTCATCTCCTGGTCAGACCCGCCTCAAGCGGGTGCCCCTCTCTCGGCCTCCCTCCCAGCCCTGTCTCCCCACTTTTGAACCTCCGTTACCCTGTGTCGTGAACTACTGTCCTGCATCTCGTCTAAATCAGACTGTGAACTCTGGCGGGGGGGCGGGTCCAAGTCCGACTCAGTGCCTGGCCTATAGCAAGTGCTTTACGAAGCCTCGAGGGTCACCACTCCAAGGACCTCTGATAACTCGGAGAGGAATAAAAGCAGCCACAGGTGAGCTTCCCCACTAAGGATGAAAGCATCTCGGCGAGACTGCTGGCAGCAAGATCACACTTGCGAGAAAGCCTTTGCCTTAAAACTTGATTTAAACAGTGCTTTTTGTGTTCTTCAGTTTGCCCATGGCCACTGGCTCCTCTTGTCATTCTGTGTCATCTTCTCCCGGTCCCCAGGGCATCCATCCCTGCCCTTGATCCCTTCTACTCCTTCCTGTGGGACTGTCATAGAACTTTCCTCCCAAAATGTGTGCCTTGATGGGTCGGTCCTGGGCCTGGAGGACTTCACCTATACTATGATGCCGTTTAGGGTCTATTTCTTTCCCCACTGGGCACCAGTCCAGGCAGGGTCTCCGGGACTTTGGTGAGTGACTGAATGAGGGAGTACAACTGAGCCCCAGGGTCATGTGGTGGGCTGGTGCCTCCTTTCCCCACCGCTGGCTGCCCCAGCTCTGGCTCTGGCTCCAGGTCCTCAGTTCAATTGCTCCCAGGGCCCTTGCCCCCATCCTGCCATCATGCCACCTGGTCAAACCTCAGTCCCAGACCAACAGCGAGGCACCAGCCTCTGGTTTCTCTAGCCTTCTCTCTCTGCCCCTCCATTACTCTGGCCAAGCTCCTGTCATCTCTCTCCCAGAAAGGTGACAGCCTCCTACTGGTCTCTGCTAGCATTCTTATCCCCTCCAGTCTGCTCTGCTTACCACAACCAGATCAGTCCTTTAAAATAAAAATCAGGAGCACCTGGGTGGCGCAGTCGTTAAGCGTCTGCCTTCGGCTCAGGGCGTGATCCCAGGGTCCTGGGATCGAGCCCCACATGAGGCTTCTCTGCTGGGAGCCTGCTTCTTCCTCTCCCACTCCCCCTGCTTGTGTTCCCTATCTCGCTGGCTCTCTCTGTCAAATAAATAAATAAAATCTTTAAAAATAAATAAATAAAATAAAATAAAAATCAGATCATGGCACTAGGGCTTCAAACCACTCTGGGGCTTCTGGGGACAGAGTAAGCTCCAGTGCCAACCTGTCCCCACTACTGGCCTGGACATTGCCACTTGGAGGCCCCACAACACCCCAAATTTAACTGTTTCCAACTGACTTTATCTCTCAGTCCCCAACTCAGAGAGACCCAAGAGCCATCTCTGGACACTGTCTTCCTCGACCATGTCCTGTCAAGCCCACCCCTTCTCCCCAGGCTCAACTGCCACTGTCCTGGTCTGAGCCACACTTGTGACAACCACGACTACACTCTTTTAAGCGGTTTCTCTGACAAGCAGAGGTAATCAGTGGGCTGTCAGCCGCCTGGGGCTGGGCAGCAGTCACGGTGTACACTGTGAGGCGGCTCTCAGCACCCAGCCCTCCTGCTGGGCCTTCCTGCACTGCGTTGAGGGCTCTGCTCGCACACTGAATTCTGCTGAGGAGAGGCATGGCCCTGGGTGTGGTGCTCTTCTTCAGCAGCCTCCTGGCTTAAGTCACAAATATCTCGGTGTTTGAGGGGCAGGGGCGGTGGCAGCAACGGCTGGGCATAGTGTCCGTCCAGGTGGCCAATCAGGAGTGCCCAGCTTACCGCAACTAAAAATGGCGCCACCATGGACCTCTCTGTCTCTGCATCTTGTGCTCAGCTGAATATTTCTGTTGAATGGATCCATAAAAGGGAAACTGCTTGGTTAAAGGTCATACATATTATACAGTTTGTTAGATGCTGCCAGATTATCCCCCCAAAATGTTCTACTAGTTGATCCTCTTACCACTGTGTAGGTGACACCCTACTTCCTAACATCCTTGCTGACAATGGGCATTATCAAACTTTCTTCTCAATAGTTTATTATGAAAAATGTCAAACATACAGCATATTAGTTTCCTTGGGCTGTTGTAACACATTACCACAAACCAGCAGGCTTAAAACAACAGAAATCTCTTCTCTCCCAGTTCTGGAGGCTAGAAGTCCAAAATCAAGCTACGGGTAAGTGCACACTCCCTCTGAAAGCCCTAGGGAAGAATCCTTCCTGCCTCTTCTAGCTTCTGGCAGGTCCAGGGGTTCCTAGGCTTGCTGCTGCAACACACTGTCTCCATTGTCATGTGGCCTTCTACCCCGTGTCCACGTTTTCCTCTTCTTATAAGGATACCAGTTATGGGGTTTAGGGCCCACCTGAATCCAGCATGACCTTATCTTGTTCACATCTGCAAAGATCCTATTTTCAAATAAGGTCACATTTACAAGTTCTGGATGGATAATGAATTTCAGGAGGTCACACTATTAAATCCAGTACACATAGCAAGGTCAAAAAAAGCTTACAGTGCCCACCCATAGATCCACACCCTAGGTTCTGCCATTAACATTTTACTATTTTTGCTTTCTCACAAACCTATCTCTGTAGTCACACTCCCCTACATTTTGTTTTTGGGGCATTTCAAACTCAGTTGCAGGCATCAGTTCACTTCCTCGTAAATCAATCAGTGTACATTTTCTTAAGGGGAGTTCAATATTTGATTATGGTTACCAGCTTTTTGATTTTTTGTTTCTAATAGTCACCAATCTGAGAAATCAGAAATGGCACAGAAAAAGATAAAAGTCTTCCAATTCGTTTGAGACATTGTCTCCCACCTTCTGACTCTAGCTGTCACTTTCTCTTTCCTCTTTCTCTCTCTCTTTTTTTAAAAGATTTTATTTATTTATTTATTTATTTATTTATTTATTTATTTATTTATTTATTTATTTAATTTGACAGAGAGAGACAGCCAGAGAGAGAGAACACAAGCAGGGGGAGTGGGAGAGGGAGAAGCAGGCTTCCCACCGAGCAGGGAGCCCGATGCGGGGCTGTATCCCAGAACACCCGGATCATGACCCGAGCCGAGCCGAAGGCAGACGCTCAACGACTGAGCCTTCCAGGAGCCCCTCTCTTTCTTCTCTTTAAAGCAAACTTAGAGAAAAGACAATCTACAACCATGTCACCTTCCTCTCATTGACATTGCTCTTGCCAAAGTCTCCATTTGTTGCTAAGTCCAAGAAACAGTTACTTTCTGTCCTCATCTTACCTGCTTCCTGGCAGCAGTTGACACTGGCATTGTTAATCTTGGTGTCCTTGAAACCACTCTTCTCCCTTGATGCTCTTTCTCTGATCTCTCTTCTGGACTCTCCTCCTCCCTGCCCATTTTCAGTGCTGGACGTTCTTCTGGACATTATCTTGGGCCCTCTTCTCTCCTCACCTGTCTCAGGGAGAATTCATCTGTAGAAAAAAGAAACCACTCCTGCAATTTTAAGCGGAAGGAAGGTTAAAGCAGGGAGACGCGAAGCCCCGCGAGTGGGGGACCTAGGGAGCGGAACCGTCCAGCCCCGCCCCACTCCCCTTTGGTGCCCGCGTTGTCCGCGGCGCGCTGTGGGAACCAGCGGAGCTCCGCCCTGCCTCCTTTTCTATTTGGAGCGCACGCGCCTGGAGCGACGTACAGCCAATTCGTGAAAAGGAGAGGTCCTGAGTGGCCTGAGGTTTGCTGAATCATCTGAGGATTTGGCGAGCAGGCCTGCACCCGAGCCAATGGTGGCGCGGGGCGGATCTCGGGCGGCGGCGGGTGGGGGCGACGGTCACCTGATCTGCGGCGGCAGCGGCGGCCGAGGCAGTGGAGGCCGAGGCTGTGATGGCGGCAATGGCCGTGGCTCGGGTGCTGGCAAGGACGCGGCAGGCCCCAGCGCTCTGGCAGATGCGGTGGCTGCCGCTGTTGCTCATTGCGGTGGCGGCGGCGGAGCAGCAGGTGCCGCTGGTGCTGTGGTCGAGTGACCGGTGAGCGGGGCGGGCCGGGCGGGGCCGGGGCAGGTTGCGCTGCGCGCCGAGGCGGCTGCGGTGCCCTCTTCCGACCCCAGGGCTGTCCTCAACGAGCGGCGGCCGAGGGGGGGCAGAGGGGAACTGTACCTTCCTCGGCGGCCCGTAGTGAGCCAGCCGGGTCAGGACTCGGGGCCCCACGCATCACGATGGGAGCCCATGAGCTTCCGATCCCAAGCCATGCGCCCCCACCTGACAGCACCTCTTCTGTCCCCTGCCAGGGACTTGTGGGGTCCTGCGGCCAACACCCACGAGGGCCACATCACTAGCGACATGCAGCTCTCTTCGTACTTAGACCCCGCCCTGGAACTGGGCCCCCGGAATGTGCTGCTGTTCCTGCAGGACAAGGTGCGCTCGCCCCAGCCCTCTCTCCCTCAGTCATCGGGAAGAAGTCAGGCCGCTCCCCCCAGCACACTGAGGCCGATTCCCCATGGGAAGCTTCAGTGACCTTGTCCCGACTTTAGGGCTGTGTGGCTCCTCTCTTGGGAAGGCCTGCAGGAGACGGTTCAGTGGGAACGGTGAGGGCCTTGAAATGGCACTGATTTGATTGGGTTGAAGCCGGGCCTACCGAGTACCAAGCACCCACCTGAGCTACTCTGTGTGGTGGGGATTATCAGCCCTCTTTACAGATGGGAAGACTTACGTCCAAGGACGGTGAATGACTGGCCTACGGTCACAGAGCTAATGGGTGACAGAGTTGTGATTCTAACTATAATGATCATAATAGAGATAATCGAAAATTGATCATTTATTGAGTGCTTTATATGTACTGTGTTAAGCTGATGTCATCTTGGTTTTACTGCCAGGGAAACTAAGGCTGGTAGAGGTGCAACTGTTGGCCGATGTTCTGTGGTTTATGCACACCACAGTCGATTCCAGCCTGAGTCTGTCGGACAACCCCCCACTTGTGCTCTGGCACAGTTTCCCTGCCACACAGGTCTCTGCCTCCAAAGCAGGCATATGGACCACAAGGAGATTCTAGGGCAGTGTAGAATTGGTGTTTGAGAGGTTATCGAGCCTCTGCTTATTCCTTCCTCAGTGGTGGCCTGTGTGGCTCATTCCCCTTGTGGTCTTGCTCTGTTGCTGTGTGGGCAGATAGTGATGGTTATGCTGGCCTGTAGTCCTTCCAGGAGGTGGTAAATAATGTAGTTAGACTGGAACTCGGTTCTCGTTCTACGACTTACCAGCCTTTGGATGTGTGAGATCATCTGTGAATGCCAGTCTCCTCATCTGTAAAATGAAGATACCACCTATATCAGAAGACTCTGAGGAGCAATTCTTATTGTAAAACATCTTGTAAAACATCTATCCAAGGTTTCCTTATGGCATTCATCCATTCATTCATTTGCCAAATGTGGACTGGGCAGTATGTACCAGGTATCAAGTGTTGGGGACATAGCAGTGAGCAGAATAACCCAAGCCCTTATCTGGAAGAAGCTGACATTCTTGTGAGAGCAACAGGTAAATGCTAAATTGGCGCGTGATATAATATCAATGCTATAGCTCTCAAGAGAAGAAGGAAGCAGGCCGAGGGAACAGAATGACTGGCAATGCTGTTTAAGGTAAGGGTGATGAGGCAAGGGCTCACTGAGGAGGGATATCTGGGCAGATACCTAAATGGAGGAAGGGACCATGTGGGTATAGGTAAAAGAGCATTCCTGGCAGAGGGAACAGTAGGTGCAAAGGCCCTGGGCAAGGAGTGCCGTTGGTGAGCCCTTGAAAGAGCTGGTGTGGCTGGAGTGTAGTGCGGGAGAGAAAGGGGTAGGAGATGGGTAGCCAGGGGATAAGGGGGGTGGGGAACAGGGTAGTTGCAGTCTAAATGTGGCAGGAAGCGTTGGGCAATTTTGAGCAAGGAGTACCAAGAGGCTTTCAGAATGAGAGCCCAGGCAGCCAAACAGGGTTAGGATTTCTGTCTAGAAGGGAGAGGAGGCTGGGCAAGTGTGTATACTAAACAGAATGAGGTTAGGGAAACTGATTAAGATTGCCTCTGGGCCTAACTGGGAAAAGCCAGAGGAAGCTGGGAGTCTGGGTGGAGGGGCAGGGGTTGAAGGACATCTCTAGGTTTCAGAGCAAGAGTGATGCAGTCACGGTTACTGTGGTCTGGAGTGCTCAGAAGAGCTCAGTGCTTTCTCCAGCATATTCCAACATCTTCACCTCTCTTCCACCTTCTACGAAAAGTTGGCAGGGAAGGAACTTCTTGCCCTCTTTTAAAAAGGGTCTTGTCCAGACTGGACATAGCCGGTGCTAGCCACTGCAGCTGGCATGCAGGTTCTCCTTTTCTCTGACTTCCGCCCTGGGAAAAGGGGGGAGCTGCAGTAAATGCTCCTCGTTGCCCCCTAACCCCTCCCCCAACTTCCCTATTCCCTACCCAGTTCCTCATCTCAAGGCAGGTGGCTGACTCTTAATCCTGAGGTTACCACAAGTCAGCTGCCCGCAGATTTCCTCCCAACCCCATGACCACCTTCCATGTTTTCTCAGCCTACCAGGAGGGTGCTGAAAGAAAAAAAGAGAACCTTCCATTCCTCCACTTCCTACCCCCAAACGTGCCTTTGTTCACTCTTTTGACCAGACCATACCTGATTGTAAATGAGATTTTGCTGTCTCTGCAAATGCCCCTGCCCTGGCCCAGCTTCTGAGGCATCTTCTCTGCTTCCCTACTAGCTGAGCATTGAGGACTTCACAGCATATGGTGGTGTGTTTGGAAACAAGCAGGATAGCGCCTTTTCTAACCTGGAGGTAAGAGTCCTCTCTCAGCCAAGGGCCAAGGGGGCTGTCCTGCATTTCCTCGCCCAATACCGTCCCCTTAGGAGCTAGAGATGCTGGCTTTTGGGATAGAAAGGCCTGAGACGTCAGGGGCCAGGAATGTGGGGTGTTTTCTTTCTGACCTCGAATAAGGCCCAGGTGTGGGTGTGGGTGCGCCTTGTCAGAGAGGGCTGCCAGAGAGGTTTGGGGGCTGGCCCAGGCCCACTGGTCCCTTGCTAACTCATCCTTCTGCCTCTCTCTGGCTCCCAGAATGCCCTGGACCTGGCGCCTTCCTCTCTGGTGCTTCCTGCTGTCGACTGGTATGCCGTCAGCACTCTGACCACTTACCTGCAGGAGAAGCTTGGGGCTAGCCCCCTGCATGTGGACCTGGCCACCCTGCGGGAGCTGAAACTCAATGCCAGCCTCCCGGCCCTGCTGCTTATCCGCCTGCCCTACACTTCCAGGTATGTCCCAGCCTCGGAGCCCAGAGAGTGGCAAGGCTCTGGGCTGTGGTAGCCAAAGACAACAGTCCTCCTGTTCAGTACCTTGAAGCCGTATCAAAAGGTGCCTTGTATGTCCAGAAGAGGCAGGAAGGGCCTCTGGTCAGCTGTGACTCAGGAGTTAGTGCCCAGCACTGAGTGAGGCCTGTTGGGCCTCCAGGGATGAGGCAGACCTGGGTCCTGCTGGTGGGGAGCTAACTTCCCTAGCCAGGACACGTTCATGGAGTAGCTGGCAGGGCCCTGAGTGGGACTGTGAAGGTGGGGCAGAAGGGGCAAGGGCAGGGCCATGTAATCAGCAAAGGTGCAGAAAGAGGAGTGAGCATGGCTTCCAGAGCCCCCAGCTAGAGTGTGATACTTGAATGGGGCTAGTAGGGAAGGACGGTAGCCTGGAGTGGAGGGCATGCTGGAGGAGTAAAGGGGAGGTGTCCCGAGGTGGTGGGGAGCTGTTCAGATTGTAGTGCCTCTAATGCTCTGCCTCTCTCCCATAGCTCAGGTCTGATGGCACCGAGGGAAGTGCTCACAGGCAATGGTGAGTGGGGTCAGGGAGGGCACACGTTTTCTAACCTCATTCAGCCCTTGGCTGCAGAGAGCTGCCTCGAAGCTCCCAAGTCCCTCTTTATTCCCAGGGTGGCCCTCCTGCTTCTCAGAACTGGCAGCTGAGCAGAAAAATGTGGACCCCCCCCCCAGGCCTCACCCCTCTTCAGCTGGGCAGAGGTGTTGGGACAACTAGGGGCCTTCCATGTGAGAGCCCATGGAGTCAGTCTCTACTCCAACAGTGTGAATCTTAGAATTTTGGGTTTAATAGACCAGCAACGTTTCAAAACAGTGCTAAGGACTTCTTTTCTGCTATAAAGGACAGTCATTCCCCATGGAAAGTTCACTGAAAACCTATAAGTGAATTTGGAGTTTTCTAGATATCTATGTCTTTTCTCATTTAATTTAGTTAGGGCTTGGCATTAGGGAGCCAACTGCTGAGGCCGTAGGTGTCCTGGGGGAGGCTGGGGGTGGGTGAGGTAAGAAGCAGCTGCTCTTAGGGATCTTGGATGGAAACTGAAAGCACTAGTGAAGGTGGATGGGAGCCAGCTCTGCGAAGGTCTCAGTGTCCCACCACAGAGGACATGTCAGTTGCCAGGGGTCAGAGACTTCACAGTACAGACATCTGGTGGTCCCTACCTCAACGAGGTGATCCCACTGAACACCATCAAGAGAGGCCACAAATGTGGCACATGGAAGGGCACAGTCTCATGTCTGCTGTCTTTTGCCGTGGGATGGTCAGATGGTTTCTAGCAGGCGTTGGGGTGTTACTCTAAGTAGGTGCCTATGACCTGGTTCTCTGCTCTCCCCATTGTTCCTCAGATGAGGTCATTGGGCAGGTGCTGAGCACACTCAAGTCTGAAGATGTCCCATACACAGCAGCCCTCACAGCGGTGCGCCCTTCCAGGGTATGTAATGTACCCTTCGGCAGGGCTCGGGGAGGTGCGGGCAGAGGCCGCATGATGAGTGGGCCTGGAGGGTGTGTGGCTCTGAGTGGAGTGCCTTAGGGGGGCTGGTTTCTTCCCTAGGCCTGTGGCGGGGGGGCGAGGATGAACCAGAAAGTCATGCTTCCTCCTTCTAGGCTACAGCTTTCCATCTTGCCCAGGGGGCCTTATGGGCTGGCATACTCGGACAATATGTCCCAAGTGTTCCTAATTTGGAGAGACTAGGAAGATCTCAAGGGCTTAGGGGTCAGCCAGGAAAAGCTTCCGGGAGGAAGGGCCTCTGAATATGACCAGTAGAACTACAGATGCTGGAGAGGATGCCCGGTGGGGACAGTGAGGTCAGGTCGCTTGATTCTGGGCCATGCTCTAAGGGCCACTGGGAGAAGGTTTGTGGGTTGTTTTTGCAGGTGGCCCGTGATGTAGCCATGGTGGCCGGGGGGCTAGGTCGCCAGCTCCTGCAAAAACAGTCGGTGTCAGCTGTGGTCCATCCCCCTGTGAGTTACAATGACACTGCTCCCCGGATCCTGTTCTGGGCCCAGAACTTCTCGGTGGCATACAAGGACCACTGGGAGGACCTGACCTCCCTCACCTTTGGGGTCCAGGAGCTGAACCTGACTGGCTCCTTCTGGAATGACTCCTTTGCCAGGTAAGGGCAAGTACCTGTCATTGCAGGTAGGTGTGTGTGTCGGGGGGTGTTGTTCAGTGTGGGAAGCAGGTGGGATTGTGGGGTGGGGCTGGTGGAGGGCTCTTGGGATGGGGCTTGCTCAGAGTTTTGCCTCTCCATGTCTTCTAGTCCTTGCCTGGAACCTTGGTTGTTAACACTTCTCAATCACTGGGGAACCTGACACTCCTCTCCCCCTCCCTACCCTTGAACAGCCTCAGGGTGACTGCCCAAGGGTGTTTACCAGGCCTGAGTGAGTTCGAGGGCTTCTGTACGCTTCCTGTGTGGCGAGAGAGACCACCTTTATCCCCAGAGTCCAATATACACATCTCAGCAACCCCAAGGGGGAACTGAAAGGAGGGGCAGTGGGGTCAGGGAAACTGGAAGAAAGTGCTTTTATCTGGAGGTGGGGAACCTGGGTGCTGGTTTCTGACCTAGATGTGATAGGGCCTCAGTTTTCCCATTTGTCAGGTGGGGACACTGCCTCTTCAGGTGGCTGTGAGGTCCTGGGTCAGGGTAGGTAGAGTAGACCTGAGGAACTTGCTCTACTGCTCGGTGCTACAGGCCCTCCCAGGGCCTGACAGCTCACCTCTTACTCTGGTCCTGCAGGCTTTCGCTGACCTATGAACAACTCTTTGGTACCACAGTGACATTCAGGTGAGTCTGAGGGATGGTTGACATGTGGGCAGGCTGGCATGGCTCCAGCCTTCCCAGCTGCCTGACACCCCTCATGGCCTCTCTCAGGTTCATTCTGGCCAACCGCTTCTACCCAGTGTCTGCCCGGCACTGGTTTACCATGGAGCACCTCGAAATCCACAGCAACGGCTCTGTCGCTTACTTCAATGCCTCCCAGGTCATGGGGCCCAGTGTCTATTCCTTTCACTGCGAGTATGTTAGCAGTCTTAGCAAGAATGGCAATCTCCTCGTGCCCCGCTTGCAGCCCTCTGTCTGGCAGATGACTCTTCAGGACTTCCAGGTAGGGAGTGTGGGGCCCAGACTGGAGAGAGGAAGGAGGGAGGGAGCAGAGACCTGAGGAGTCTCAGCATCTCTGGGTCTGGGCTTGGGCTTGGGAACGGGGAATGGGAATGTAGATGAGAGTCCTCCCCCAGTGCTCCCATCCCACGAGATTTGGACTGCCCACTAACTTGGGAACCCCAGTCCTCACTGGGTCTCCCTCTGTGTGGGGCCACACGGTCCTTTGTGTCCCCTGCCAGATTCAAGCCTTCAACGTGACCGGCGAGCAGTTCTCCTACGCCAGCGACTGTGCGGGCTTCTTCTCCCCGGGCATCTGGATGGGGCTGCTCACTTCCCTGTTCATGCTGTTCATCTTCACCTATGGCTTACACATGATCCTCAGTCTCAAGACCATGGACCGCTTTGACGACCATAAGGGCCCCACCATCTCTTTGACCCAGATTGTGTGACCCTGTTCCTGTGGGGGGTTGCAGGTGTGATGGTGTCCAGGTTGTTGCTGTCCCACCTGGAGGCACACTGGACTGAAGGGCTTCCCCTCTTCCTACCGTAGCTTGAACCCCCAATTCCCCTCAGCCTGTCTTGTTCCCTGTTCAACCCACTGAGGGGCTCCCCAACCCCCCCATGTCTACCAACAAGGTGTACATATTCTTCATAGATAGTAGACAAATCCCCCAGGCCCAGTCATTGTAGGGGGGAGAGGACATGAGTTCTAGGCTCCCCCCCCTTATTTATTCTCATCTGTGCATCTTCACCCCTTGCTGTTTATAGTGCTTTTGTGTACCAAATGCTCCCTTCCCAGGCTTTATGGGGCTCCCTGTAGCAGCTAGAAGCTGGAGGTTTCCTGAGTTTGGGGGGTGTGGAAGTACTATTTAACTGTCCGGCTTGGCTGGTGTCATTGTCTTTTGGTGATGTCGTGCTAATAATAAGCAGTACACTGGGGTTTATCTCTGTGGCCTGAAAAGGAAGGGACCTCCATAGCAGCTGACCTGGGTGTGATCATTGGTTTTTTGGCATGTTCCGGCCGGGTGCCTGGCAGGAGCCTGGGTTTCTCGGTGGTTTCCTTCCTAATAAAATAAAGACAGGTTGCCATGCTTAGGACTCTTGTCACTCATTTCTGGGCACGAGGGGATGCGCTTGGCTAAGGGCTGCAGGAGGAGGCGCCCGGATGTAGCTGTAGCGAAGCCAGGCCAAAGGGAAAGCCAGAGGGTCTTCCCAGCAAGCTGGACCCCTAACTGGCGAGGGCACGGAGGGGCTGCGGCGCGCGCGGGAAGGGCGCGGCGGCCAGTGCCTGGGGGCGGAGGGAGACCGTGGTGACAATAGCTGGCTTCCCATCCCTAGGGGGCCGCCCCCGGCTGCCGCAGCGGCGCGCGCCCG
>NC_048238.1:111599034-111631843 GCF_002007445.2 Ailuropoda melanoleuca
CCCACCCGGCCCCCACCCGTCACCCGCACCCAGCATCCCCCCTCATCCTGCGCTAATTCTGGTGGGGATGAAGTACAAGGACCCTGGGTAAGGGGGATCTTGCCGGGTTGGTCCCTCATCCTCCGTTCCTGGCTTTTTATGGGGCCCGGGGACCCAGGGACCCAGGGAATGTTCCAGAAGGAGCAGCAGTGCGGCCAGTGAGCACATTCCCGCTACCCCACCATGGTTTCCCATGGAGATTACAGGCTGAGTGGTATTTGCAGCCTTTGTCCTGGGCCTGCTGACAGTAACTGGTCAGGGTGTTGATTTTCCCTCTTCCCCAAACCCTGTTGGACCACTGCCCTGGGGAGGCTCCTCTTCCCCAGTCAGGATGCGGAAGCCCCTCCCGCTGCAGCCGCCGGGCAGAGACTCCGGTGCTTTGAGGAAAGAAGAGCCCTGGGTGGGGCCTGAGATTGCAGGACAGTGCTCAGCCCTTCTTCACTTCCCTTTCTGGTGCCCTCCGCTGTTCAGCTGGATCTCCTCTGTGGCCCTTTGTGTCTTTTCTGCCTTTTAGCATGGCCCTGCGTAGGTAGATGACTTTTCTTGGCATGGTAGTTGTCAGAAGACCATCCCTGTGTCTGGTGAACGCTCTCTTTTTTTTTTTTCTCGGCACCTTCGTTATTTCTCCTCTGTTGTTCAACCTTTTGCCCAGCAGAGTTATAAAAGAGACTAGTCAAATGAAGCTGTCATCCCTGATTTTAGGAAAGGTGGCCAGCCAGGGGTGGAAGGAGCTTTCATTGGAGCAGAATCTCTACATTTGCTCTCCTTTCAGGTTTAGGGTGGGGAACAAATCAGGGCTGCTGGTGGGAATGTGGGCAGGTGGGAGTGCAGCGAATGTTGCCCTCTTCCCCAGGAATGTATCCTGTCGGGCATCATGTCCGTGAACGGCAAGAAAGTGCTGCATATGGACCGGAACCCCTACTATGGGGGTGAGAGCTCCTCCATCACACCCCTGGAGGAGGTGAGGCTGCTGGGCCTGGGCCCATCCCCTATTAACCTCTCTCATAGGGTGCCAGGGTAGCTCCCCAGGTGTTCCGGGAAGGTGGGCAGGGGCAGGAGAGGGTGGTCCTTGAGGTGCCTCTCTTTCTCTTTCTCCTGCTTGCAGCTGTATAAGCGTTTTCAGTTGCTGGAGGGGCCCCCTGAGGCGATGGGCAGGGGCCGAGACTGGAACGTTGACCTGATCCCCAAATTCCTCATGGCCAATGGTGAGAGAGATGAAAGAGGTATTGTGGGGGGTGATTAGGAGGACCAGAGTAGGGTCAGGCTCCAGAAAAGGGTCAGCCATACCAGCTACGGAGCTTCTGGGGGAGGAGCTGTGCTGATGTTGTTTTCACCCCACCGCCCCACAGGGCAGCTGGTAAAGATGCTGCTGTATACGGAGGTGACGCGCTACCTGGACTTCAAGGTGGTGGAGGGCAGCTTTGTCTACAAGGGGGGAAAGATCTATAAAGTGCCATCAACTGAGACTGAAGCCTTGGCTTCCAGTAAGTACCTGTTACCTGAGCCAGAAAATCATGGTGAGGGACAGAGCAGGGTGCCCCTTGCCCAAGGTGACATTCCCTGTGCGGTACCACAAGTCCCCTTGCTCTGTCCTCCCTCAACTGCCCTGAGCCTCCCAATGGATGCCAGGAGGGAAGTCCGCATGCTGAGGGGATGCATGGGTGGTTGCTCTTTATTAAAAGACTTCAGCCTTGGGGCGCCTGGGTGGCACAGCGGTTAAGCGTCTGCCTTTGGCTCAGGGCGTGATCCCAGCGTTATGGGATCGAGCCCCACATCAGGCTCCTCCGCTATGAGCCTGCTTCTTTCTCCCACTCCCCCTGCTTGTGTTCTCTCTCTCGCTGGCTATCTCTATCTCTGTCGAATAAATAAATAAAATCTTTAAAAAAAAAAAAAAGACTTCAGCCTTTTGACAGGGACTGCACTTGACTGGGGAAACATCCCCAAGTGTTGGAGCTGGGAGGGTTCTCAGAGCTTGTCCAGTCCAATCCCCTCTTCATACAGATGGGGAAACTGAGGCCAAGAAGGACAGAGAGGTTAATATAAGGTTACACAGTGCTCAGCAATAAAACTCAGCTGGCAGTTAGGGTGTCTGCTTTCTTGGTCTGCCTGGTGGGAAGGAGAGGTTCACGTTCTGTGGTGTGAAGGGTCTTCTCACACTGCCTCCACAGATCTGATGGGCATGTTTGAGAAACGGCGTTTTCGCAAGTTCCTGGTGTTTGTGGCAAACTTTGATGAAAATGACCCCAAGACCTTCGAGGGTGTTGACCCCCAGAGCACCAGCATGCGTGATGTCTACCGGAAGTTTGACTTGGGCCAGGATGTCATCGACTTCACTGGCCATGCCCTGGCCCTCTACCGCACTGATGAGTGAGGGGAAGCTGGCATAGCAGACTGCCCCTCATCTGGCCTGCACCCTGCCCTCTCCATTCTTGCCTGCTGCTCCCTTGACCCACCCTGCACATTTCTTGTACTCAGCCACATGCTCATCCATTGCCTTTTTTTTCTGTGCATTTATTTGATCCATAGTCTTACCCAGGCCGTAGAGGGTGGTGGGAAGGCTGGCCTGGTGCTTGGGTGGGGGTGAGCTGGGGGTGCTGCTGCTGGAGCCTCTTCTCTTGACCCCATCCCTCCAGCTACCTGGACCAGCCCTGTCTTGAGACCATCAACCGCATCAAGTTGTACAGTGAGTCCCTGGCTCGGTATGGAAAGAGTCCTTATTTATACCCACTCTACGGCCTTGGTGAGCTGCCCCAGGGGTTTGCAAGGTGAGGGCGTGGTTTTTTTCTGTTGACAATATTAAGTAGGACTAAAGCCAAGAATGGAAATGGCACCCTTGAGCATTTCTGTAGCATTTGTACTTTCCCATTGTGGTCTAATTTACTTCGTACCATGCGTGGGTAACAGGGTTGGGGTGGGGGTGGTGTGCTGCAACAGGGTGTTGAAGTGCATGGTTGAAGAACCAGACCTTCACCGACAGGGCTTGCTTGGCTCCCAGCCTGAGTCAGGCAGCACCAGGGCTGGGCCTGGGGCCTTTGAACCTCAAGTCAGAAGGCTTCTCCAGAGCCCTTTGTTCTGTTGCCCCAGACCATTCCTGTGAGGAGCTAGCTGTGCCTTCATGCCACCCTTGTGCTAGCCCTTTGCAGAATATTCTAGGCGGAAGCTCCAGAAAGGAAGGAGCACTCCAAATTCAGTCTTGAGTCTGTGGCAGTGACACAGCTGGGAAGAACCACCAGGTTTCCTGAGCTCTGCCTGCCTAGCGCAGCCTTCTCTGTACCCCAGTGCTGGTGGGGGGAGGGCTCAGTGGCACCAGTCCCTGTTTCTTCCTGGGAAGGGGACTCCACCATTGTTCTCCCCACCACAGATTGAGTGCCATCTATGGAGGGACATACATGCTGAACAAACCTGTGGATGACATCATCATGGAGAATGGCAAGGTGGTGGGTGTGAAGTCTGAGGGAGAGGTAAGCCTTCTCCACAGTGTAAGTGTGATGGTCTCGGTGGGGCTTGGCCTTCATAGAAGCACTTTACCCAGTGACTCAGGTTCTGCTGGGTGTGCTGCTATTCAGGTCTCAGAGTCTTGGGCTGGGGACCAGAGCTCCAGAAGAAGTCCACGTAGCCATTTCTATTGGTAGAGGTATCTCAAATCCACATGCTGTGTCAGGGGTCCAGGGAGTATTCTTGAGCACAGTGTCTCTGCAGAAGGGTTTTCCAAGCCATGTATATGGGGGCCCACCTCTCTGAGGTACGAGATGAAGCTGTATACTACAGGAGGGGCAGTGGTAACAGAGGAGTGCAGGGCCAGCCCTCAGTGTGGATGCAGCCCCACGGCCACCTAGCGGAGTGTTTGGATAGGCCTTCTGGTGTTCTCACAGGTGGCCCGCTGCAAGCAGCTGATCTGTGACCCCAGCTACATTCCAGACCGAGTGCGGAAGGCCGGCCAGGTTATCCGCATCATCTGTATCCTCAGCCACCCCATCAAGAACACCAATGATGCCAATTCCTGCCAAATCATCATCCCCCAGAACCAAGTTAACAGGAAGTCAGGTAGGCTGAGTCCCATGTGACTTCCTCCAGTGTGTTCTCTTTGGGGTGGCTCTGCCTCTCCACATCATTCCTGGGGCTGTCTGCCTGATTCCTGCATGGAAGAATGGGGATCTGCATAGCAATCCCCATGGCTTGGGGCCCTAGCGATTGGGTAGCTTGGACCCTCTTCTGTGAGCGTGAGTTTGGATACTGCTTGCTGTGCAGGGCTGGGGAGGAGTGGGCAGGCGGGCCAGAATTGAGCCGAGCCTCCAGGAGCCCTCTGTGCCCATGTTAACGGAGCCCCTTCTTGTGGGCAGACATCTACGTGTGCATGATCTCCTACGCACACAACGTGGCTGCACAGGGCAAGTACATCGCTATTGCCAGCACCACAGTGGAGACTACGGAGCCGGAAAAGGAGGTTGAACCTGCCCTGGAGCTGCTGGAGCCCATTGACCAGAAGTGAGGGGCTGAGGGGTTGGGGTGGAGGCAGGGGGCAAGGAAGGGAGCCAAGGAGCTGGGGGGCAGAGACCAGGGAGAGTAAGGCGTGTTGTGAGGTCTTCCCCTTCCCCTCTATCTGCCTCTCAGGTTTGTGGCCATCAGTGACTTATATGAGCCCATTGACGATGGTTCCGAGAGCCAGGTAAGCAGGCTGTCTTGGCCCTGGCTCCTAGCTGCCCACCCAGGGACCCTGCCCGACTCACCCTGGCCCTGGGCTCTGGATGTTTCCAGGTGTTCTGTTCCTGCTCCTATGATGCTACCACACACTTCGAGACAACCTGCAATGACATCAAAGATATCTACAAGCGCATGGCAGGCTCCGCTTTTGACTTTGAGAACATGAAGCGCAAACAGAATGACGTCTTTGGAGAAGCTGACCAGTGATTGACGACCCCCCACACACCCCCCAGCCCTTGGTGCCCTCTCCCCTGACCTAAGTCGGTTCTACTCGAGGGCTGGGGAGATGGGTGTGGCTGGGCACCCCAGTTTCCAGCATTCTCCGCTTCCCCCACCACATTCTACATTCCTATCACCCACCTCATTGATTCACTGACCAAATCCTTAACCTTAGCGATGGTTTGGGAGACAGGGGGTTGGATAGCATCCTCTTTCTTGGCCCTTCCTTATTCTGGGGAAAAGAGGGTTCATTTCCTTGTGTGTGTCTCTTCCCCCTCCACTCCTAATTCTTCTGCTCTGTTTGGGAAGAACGTGGAGGAAAAACTGACTTCTGCCCCCACTGCTCTTACCCCTACTGTAGTGGCCTTTGGAGATGCCCCCTGCCTCCCCCCACCAACTCTCTTGTGTGTTGGAGAGAAGGGGCCCTCCCAGCACAAAGTTGCTTTCCCCCCCCTTGTTAATTTATTCTAATTTATTAACTTTGGCCCACCCCATCTGAGAAGGGAGCACTGTGTCTCTCACCCGCAGCCTTCTGGTGCGGCCTGGGAGGGGAGAGGGCTTGGGTGTGGCCCAGTTGGAGGTTGATCTTGCTGTTTTTGTTTCTTGTTTTTGTGTTTGTGTTCTCTGGCATTTGCTGAGAGAGAAAAAAAAATGTGAGCAAAGCAGGAGGAGGTGGGAAAATGGATCCAAACCCCAGTATGCCCTGCCCCACCCCACAACCTTTCCCTTAGTGGTGGGAAACCCTTACCTTGCAAAGTGAATGTGTCCCCTTCCCCAGCCTCTAGTGTATTTCACAGAAAACCTCCCAATAAAACTGTGTTGAAACCTGGGCCCAGATCATTAGTTTTATTTCCCCCAAAACTGGGCGGTGGGCGGGGCCTTGGCTCCCTGGGCTGATCCGTTGTATCAGTTTCAGACTTCAGCTCAGCTTTTTGCTTGGGATGGATGTAAAAGGTGACTACCTTCATCAGGGAATTAGTTCCTGAACCAAAAGGGCCTGTATGGAGGAAATAGTTCACATTGACTTGCCCAAGGCCACCCGGCAAATTAGTGCTGGCACTGGGACTGCAACCCTTTGGGGTCAGTGTGGGGGGAAATAGGGAGAGGAGGGTCTGGCCTAGGGTGGGGGTGGAACTGGAGGGGGCAAGGTCCTTATCTCCAGGGCAAGGAGGCAGCATAGGACACCCAGGCCCAGCTTCATGGCCTGGGGAAACGAGAGACTGGGGCCCAGTCTTGGGTGGGGGAGTCAAAGTCAGGGAGGCATGGGAACCAGGTTGGCCTCAGGCAGGGAAACAGCAAGGGCACTGGGGTGGGGTATGGATCTGGCCTTGCGCTGGGCTAAACGTTAAGAAAGTGGAGGGTCTTGGGGGCCCAGGCTTGAGGTCAGCAGGATGAAGGAGGACTGGGGACCCAGTCTCGGGCCAGGGGTTAACGTCGAGGAATTGATGGGGAACCAAGGAAGCCAGGGACGGGTCCAGCCTCCGAAGGCCGGCGGGGCGGGGCGGCCGGCGGGGCGGGGCGACCGCGCGTCCCCTGGTGCTCGACGTCACCGCGCGGGCGTCACCTGACTGCGCGGCCGCTGCCGTTTGCGGCCGCTGAGACTTCTAACAGGCCGGGCGCCGCGAGCGAAGCGGGCCGCGCCATGCACCTGATGAAGAAGAGGGAGAAGCAGCGTGAGCAGATGGAGCAGATGAAGCAGCGGATTGCGGAGGTGCGGGCCGGGCCAGGCCAGGGCGTCTCAGAGCACGCGCGTCGCCCGCCGCCCCGGTCCTCTGGGGCCCCGCGAAAGCCGGGGCGGCGAACGCAGAGCCCTGGTGACGAGCCGGGGCGGGAGCCTTGCTCGCTCACCTCCAGCAAAGGGCATAAGCGACCCGGCGACAGTCTGTTCATCTGTAAAAATGTGCCCAGAAGGCCGAGAAGAGCTGAGCTTGTGACAAGCCTCCAACAGGACGGAGCCATAGCCCGTGGTTCCATTAGTGGAATTTGGGCTCCTCTCCTGTACACAGAGCATCTTCACCCTGGCCCCTCTGGCCTGATCCAATGGCTGCCAGGAAAGTCAGGCCCCACGGGCCCTGGCCAATCCATGGGACGCTAAGCCTCATTCCAGAGCCCTTTGCCCTGGGACAATGGCAGGGTTCGGTGTCTGGGGTGCTAGCGGTTCACTAAGGGCTTTAGTGAGTGGCCGGTGGCGGTGGGCTGTCAGGAAGAAAGGATTCCCCTGCGTGGGCCTTCTGGGGAGACTTGTCCAAAGAGCAGGCTTCCTTAGGTACTGTGGAAGCCAGGCCCAAAGAAGCAGCTGCATTGCCAAGGCCTGGCTCCACCTTACTTCACGCTGGTGGCCCAGCCCTGCTGTCTCGGTGTGGACCGTGTGGCCAGCTGGAGTTGCTTTTCTCTGTTGGCCCCTCCTTTGGAGGCTACCAGCCAGAGAGGGACCTGTGTGATACCAAGTGGGATGGGGCTGGGGAGTGAGTTCTCATGGGAAGCTGTTGGCAACGTCTAGGACCAAGAGGGAGCAACATTGCTCAGTGGGGGACTACGCCCCTTGGCCACTCTTCACTTCTCCTGTCACCCCTTGGCTTGGGTCTCCACCTTCAGCTTAAAGGCTGGGTATGAAAAACACCAAAGGCCGGTAAAGCCTGTGACCCCAGGCCACTGAGGGAGCTCTGGCCCCCAGCAGGAGACATGGAAGGGCCAGAACAGCACAGAGGTTGCCAAAAAACCCACCTCATTTGGCATCCTCAGCACTGGAAGGGCCCCTCATAGCCCTGTGGAACCTTCCACTGACCAAGGAAATAGGACATGTCTTTCCTAAGGTCATGTCATCGTGAGTCCAGAAATAGACCTGGGACCAGAACCCAGGTCCCCACTTCCACGGTGGGGTGGTGGGTGGCCCTCACTGCCCTTCTCCGTCCCCAACAGGAGAACATCATGAAATCGAACATTGACAAGAAGTTCTCTGCACACTATGATGCTGTGGAGGCCGAGCTCAAGTCCAGCACCGTCGGTGAGCGAAGCACGCGCATGCCACCCTGTCCTGGACCCAGAGGCCTGCTGCTTCGCTGGCTCTGGGTGACTGACTCTTGCTCCCATCTCTCTTCGCCTCGCAGGTCTCGTGACCCTGAACGATATGAAGGCCAAGCAGGAGGCACTGGTGAAGGAGAGGGAGAAGCAGTTGGCCAAGAAAGAGCAGTCAAAGGAGCTGCAGCTGTGGGTTCCTGTCATTTCAGCCGCCAGTCCTCCCCTCAGGGGCCGGCTCGTGCTCAGGGGCAGCCAGGCTGTTCTTGCTCCTTGTTCAGGCTCCCCCTGGGGGGCCTGCCCATGAGCTTGAAGTGCCCCAGGCCAGAAGGACTGCTCCGGGCCTGTGCCTCGTGGGCCCCACACTGAGCACACGGGCAGCTCTGGGTCGGGGAAAGAGCCTCAGGGTGGGGACGTGGTGCGTGATGCTGCCTGTGCCTTGGTAGGAAGCTGGAGAAGCTACGAGAGAAGGAGCGCAAGAAGGAGGCCAAGCGGAAGATCTCCAGCCTGTCCTTCACCCTGGAGGAAGAGGACGAGGCAGGTGACGAGGAGGAGGAGGTGGCTGTGGACGAGGAGGAGCTGGAAAGGGAAGGTAAGGGCCGGTTCTAGGGACCAGGCTCTAGCATGGAGACGCATAGCCAGCACCCAGCCTCGATGGCCCGCTCCGTTCGTGGCCCTGAATCTCACGCATCAGGTGGGAGAGAGAGGGCCCAGTCCGCACCTGGTGCAGAGCGTCAAGGGGGTGGCGCTCGGCCCCAGTGGCAGAGTGCGTCTTCAGTGTAAGAGGCTGCCAGAGGGAGGCTGCTGCCCACTCGAGAAGCCTTCAGAAGTGCCGCGAAGGATGGACTTCCAGTGATAGTGAAATTGTTGGTGTCTGTGCTGCTAGGTGGCCTGTGCCTGTGTGGCTGGCACACTGAGTTGTTGGTTCTGTTAGATTAATTTCACGGTAAATTGATACAGCCACCGACATTCAGGGCTACTAAGTGGACAGTAGAGGTCTCAGCTAAGGGACAAAGGGGTGACAGGGATGATTCAGGAAGGCTAGGCGGCAAGGATGAAACCAGCAGGGCTCCCCCGTGTGCCAGCACTGAGACAGACAGAGAGGGGCAGGGCCTTGGAGTCACATGGGTCAGTATGTGTCCTGCTGAAGGGTCCGGGGCCAGCTCGGGGCCAGGGAAAACAGCCTGTGGTGGGGACAGTTGAGATGGGCCTTTAGGATGAGGAGAATTTCATGAGAGGGGATGGAGAAATAGATGAAGTCAAGTGGCAAGTGTGCCCAGAAGCAGAGCTGGCAGGAGGGGACACATGTGAAGACTTGGGAGGCTGTGACTGCGGGCCTGGGCTGGTTAAAAAGCGTGGTGGCCAGGGAACCGAAGCAGGGGATGGTGCTGTGCGGTCTGGTCGCAGGAGGAAGAGCCTGTGCCTCCTGGGGTCCTGTGTGTCCCCAGAGCTGCAGTGAAACAGGGAAGTGAATTTTAGGACCGTTCAGTAATGTTTGGTAGCGTCACATGAGCTATGTATCTGTGTGGTGGGGACCACTGTCTTGGACAGCACGGACCTGGAGGAAGGCTGTTAATGTCACCGTGGGTCACCAGAGCTTCATGAGTTCTCCCCCCGCCCCGTGGTTTTGTTTTGGGGGCCCTGTGATGGGGCACTAATGTGGGATTTTTCTCTGGGTGATTCTAACGTGCAGGCAGCCCCTGGAGCAGCAGGCTGGAGTGTAGGCTTGTCTCCTAGGTCCCCAGTGTTCAAAAGTGCTCTTAGGCATCTGTAAGACCCTTTCAGGGGGTCTGCAAGCTCAAAAACACTTTCATAATCGTGCTGAAACATTCTGGGCCTCTGGCATCTCAGTCTCTCTTGAGCTTGCAGTGTGATGATGCCGTCACTCCAACAGCTGACAGAGCGGGTGCCTTCCTGTTTCTGAGTCTTTGGTGTTTCTCGGGCTTAATTTCAAATTTGGTGATTATTCATAGCTACCGCCCCCGTAGACAGGAGTTCTCCGGGGTCCTCAGTGACTTGTAAGAGTGCTCACGGGTGCTAAGAACCACCATGCCAGTTCATTCATGTCCTCATCGCAGAAATCACGTCAGAGTCCAGGATGTTGGCGAACCTGGCCTGAGCCCTACTGGGGCTTCTCCTTTCCCTCCTCCCTTCTGGCCCCAGTGTTAGTACCCGTGAGACTTTGGGCTTCAGTTGGCTCGCCTGGGGCCTTCGTGACAATTCGATGGTACATCAGATATGCAAGCATGATAAGCACAGCCCCTGGCATGGAGGGGTCTCCCCGAGTATGTAGCCTTCTGAGGGTGCCCTGCTCCTCCCGTGCAGAGGAGCCTTGGCTCCGTCAGGTGCTGGCACTGATGCCTTAAATCCCCCGAGGCACTTCAGGTCACAGGTGATGGTGGGAGAACACAGTCCCCGATCTCCTGTCCAGCTGCTGGCAGTGGAGACCGAGGTCAAGGCCCCTTGGCAAGGATAGGTCTCCATAGTGCTGTAAAGATGACAGTTCAGGCAGCTGTGGCTGGGAGCAGATGGTGGTCCCAGGGAGCTCCGGGAAGCCTCCAAGGAGGTGGTGTCGGGCTTGAGAAACAGCTTCAGGGTGCCCTGGAAGTGGGGCCCACGATGCAGCTGACTCCTGTGTTTCCTTTTGCTCCAGAGATCACCACAAAGAAGAGGAAATTGGGGAAGAACCCTGACGTGGACACCAGCTTCCTGCCTGACCGAGACCGAGAGGTAAAAGCGGCCTGCCCCCGGCTCTGGCAGAGGTTTCGGCTCAAGGCGTGGAGTGCTGCGTGCCCGCTGAGCAGCCCTGGGCCTCCCCCTTTCCCCCTTTCCTCTCACAGGAAGAGGAGAACCGGCTCCGAGAAGAGCTGCGGCAGGAGTGGGAAGCCAAGCAGGAGAAGATCAAGAGTGAGTGCCTGCTGTGTGCGGTGCTGAGTGGGCGCCGGCTCTGCTGACGATGGTTTCAGCGGTGCCCTGAGCTCCAGGGAACTTGCAGAGACCAGGAGGCAATTCTGTTTTGTAGGTGAGGAGATCGAAATCACCTTCAGTTACTGGGATGGTTCCGGGCACCGGCGGACAGTCAAGGTAGGCAGTGTGGGCTGTGCACTGCGCTCCCCGGGCCACTGTGGCCCGGCCTCCCTTGGAGCTCCTTGGGAGGGAGCTTTCAATCCTGACCTCAGAATGTCACCGGTCCTTTCCTGTGAGTGGTCCCTGGGGATCCCGGAGGGAGCAGGGAAGAGGTTCTGGGCCCTCGTGGGGGTAGCCAGGGGCTCCAGGGTCCCTGGCCGGGACCTCCAGGCCACTGCCTTCTTGAGAGCCCCTGTCCAGGCTGCCATGTTCTGTCCCCCACTGCTCACTTTCCCGGACGCGGGCACTCGGGCCGCTCCTGTAGATGAAAAAGGGCAACACGATGCAGCAGTTCCTGCAGAAGGCGCTGGAGATCCTGCGCAAAGACTTCAGCGAGCTCAGGTCAGGCTGCGCAGCGCTGAGCGTGTGTGCACAGGAGCGTGCTCGCATGCGCGTGCATGTACAGCGCTCTGTCGCGGCTCTGGTAGCAGGGACCCTGAGTGGTGGCTGGTGCCCGTGGACCACCAGGGTGACGGGTCCCCAGGGAGGAGGGCGGCATGCTGGGCACTGCGCTCCGGAGAGAGCAGAGCTTAGGTGAGGCGCCGGCTTTTGTTCTTTAGCCCGGAGGTGGAGGATGGTGGGGTGCTAGTCCTGGGCTCACCAGACCCTGCAGCCTGCTTCCGAGCATTCTGGACTGCCGCCGTTTCCTGCTGGGTTTCCTTGGCGGGCTGCTTCCACTTGTCCACACCTCCTGCCTTTCTCCCTCAGGTCGGCGGGCGTGGAACAGCTCATGTACATCAAGGAGGACTTAATCATACCCCACGTGAGTCCCTTCTCTTCCTCGCGGCCTCGGGCAGGGTGGCAGTGCGGGGGCAGGGGGCTCTGGGGTACCTGGGGGCTTCTTGAGAGAGTCCCCTTGTCCCAGCCCAGGTCTTCGGCTTGGGCTGCTGGGGTCAGTGTGGGTCGCTGTGACTGCGTCTGGCCTGTGGGCAGGCGGGGTGGGCTGGTGGTTGGGAGAAGACGACATGGGTCATCGGCCATCGCTTTCCTGCCTTCTGCGCCTAGCACCACAGCTTCTATGACTTCATTGTCACCAAGGCACGAGGGAAGAGTGGTGAGTGCGCCGGCCCGGCCCCGGGGCGGGGGGTAGGGGCAGGCGGCAGGACGGGTCTCCGACAGCTGCTTTCTCCATGTAGGGCCCCTCTTTAATTTTGACGTTCACGATGATGTGCGGCTGCTCAGCGATGCTACCGTGGAGAAGGATGAGGTGCGGTGGTCCGGAGGCACTGGGCAGGGCTAGGAAAGGTGGAGGGAAGGAGAACTCAGCCCCCCCATGGCGTGGCCATGAGCTGCAGGGCTGGGCCCGTCTCCCTGTCTCCCTCCCTCAGTCACACGCAGGCAAGGTGGTACTGCGGAGCTGGTACGAGAAGAACAAGCACATCTTTCCCGCCAGTCGCTGGGAGCCCTATGACCCCGAGAAGAAGTGGGACAAGTACACAGTGAGCGGCCGTCCTGTGGGGCCCGGGCACTGCGCTGGGTAGCTTGAGCTGGGGAAGGGGAGCCAGGCTGCCCCCCGCCCTCAGCTCCACTTGCCTTCTCTGTCCTCTTCTTCTCACACCAGATCCGGTGAACGTGGAGGCTCCCTCAGCTCCCTGAATCCTCTGCCCCCTCCCGGGGTCTCCAGGCGCTGCGCTCACCCCCCGCCCCATCCCCACTTCCCTCAGCCCTGTCATGACAGGGGTGACGGATGATGGGGCTGGCCATCCCCTGCCCCTGGTGGTGTCACTTACTGCCTTTTTCTTTCATGATAAATAAATGCACACCTCAGAGTTGGAGCGCCTACATTGTGCTTTGTTTTAAACATTTTTTTATTGAGATAAGATTCGCCCTTTTGATCATTTGAAAGTTTACAATTCAGGGGTATTCAATACATTCACAGTGTTGTGCAACCATCATCTCTGTCTACTTCCAGAACATTTCTGTCACGCCACAAGGAGACCCCATGCCCATTAGCAGTCTCTCCCCCAGCCCCTGGCACCCCCTTGTCTACTTTCTGTCTGTATGGATTTGCCTATTCTGGAAGTTTCACATAAATGAAATCATATAATATTTCTGGTCTTTGTATCTGGTGAGAAAGTATGTATTTGGTGGGGGTAGGAGGGTGGAAGAGTAACGTGAGTCTGTGGAAGGGGGCATGTGCAACCCACTGGGGCCTGGGCAGGCCCAGCTGTCCTTGCAGCCAACCTGCACTCCCCAGGGCACCTGTGTGGCATTGTGGTTCCTTATGGTGAGTGGGAGGGCTGCTCTCCACCCCCCCCCAGGCCTTTGGGCTCCTCTTTTGTCTCCTAGCTGCCCATTCCATAGGGGACATGGCTGTCCTGTGGCTCCCAGCCACCCTGCATCCCTACCACAGCTATGGAAACCCACCTTTGCCCTCCTGCTGCTGTCATAGCCCCAAGGGGGGAAATCTGGCTTGGGGGTGGGTGCTCCTGCTCCCTGCCCTTGCATCAGCAGCCAGATTGCCCAGTTCCCTTTGGGTAAGCTGAGGCAGGCAGGCCCTGTTCTAGAAGGCTGAGGAAGACGACCTGACTGCTCCCTGCTTCCATTCTTCCCCTTCCCTGAGGCAGAGCAGAGGGAACAGGGGCAACCCCTGGCTGGCAGAGAGCATCCCAGCTCTGGGTCTGGTCCCACCTCCTTGGCGAATACACGGATCTGACCGTGGGGGACCCCACTGGGTATAGAAGCTCCTGTGCCCTCCTCCTCCCACAGGCATGGGCCTGTATCCCATTCAGATGCAGCATGGGGGATCCTGGCTGGCAGCTAGGAGCTCTCACTTGGGCTGCGTGGCCCTGTGTCTGGGGCAGAGCCATCTGGGGTCATTTGGAGGAGGGAGGGAGGTAGCCTAGACTAGAGCACCTCCGGGCACAGCAGGGAGTGGGTGGCCAAGCCTGACCCTAGCTTCTGGGTGTGGGGCACAAGTCTGAGGACCTCAATGGGGCCTTTTGTTTGGCACTGGGAACCCCGGAGAGGGGATCATCTGGCCTTCTGCACCAACCCCCTCCTGCCCTCTCTGAAAAGCCATTAGAAGAGTCGGCTTCTCAAGGACAGGGCGCCCCCCTCAGCCAGCGTACCCAATTGAAACGGTTTCTAAGGGAACTACCTTCTGCCCCGTAGCTTCTGGAAAACAAGCTCTTTAAGGCCCAATCTTGGGTCTTGGCAGGGAAGGACCTGGTTCAGAAGCACCACAATCTATAGGAGGTTGGATGGGGGAGCAGGGATGGAGTCTTTTCGGGGTCAGGATCCAGGGGGCAGGGGGTACTGTAAGGGAAGGAGACCCACTTCCAGTGAAGGGACATAGCCATGGTGGGGGTGGGGTCTGAGAGGAGCCCCTTCTCCTGTCTAGCTCCGGGAGCCCTGTTCTTGGGACCTTGGACCCACATGAATATGGAGCTCGGAGAGGGTGGGCTGCAGACAGAAGTTGGGAACCTGTCAGACTCTGGAACTACATGAAGTCACCAAGCTTGGTGAACAGGCACCAGTATTCCCAGGGACCAGCGTGTGCCAGGGGTGGGCTAGGCCCTGAGGACATGATCGAGAGACAAAGGCCGGCCCTCCCTTGGTTGCCCAGGCCTCATTCCTGGTTTGGGGTGGGGGTGGGGAGGTGAGTGGACATGTGGGTGGATATAAACAACAAACGAAAAATGAACAAGCAAGATGAAGAGGCCTTTGTGAGGTCACGGCATAGTAGCCGACAAGCGTGACAAGAAGTTAGCCATTCCAAAGCGGAGGAGGGAGTGTTGCAGGCAGAGGGAACAGTGAGTATGCAGATCCTGGCAGGCAGGTCGGAGGTGAGCAGGGCTGGAACGGAGGGAAGGAGGGAGGGGAAGGAGAGGGAGGAGATAGAGCCTGGGATATGAGCCAGACGGGTGGGTGCTGATCTGTCCTTGTGCACCTTGAACAGCTCTGCAGAGGCCGGGTTTTCACCTGGTTCACACATCAGCAAAAAAGGGTGAACGTGGAGACGGCCTGCCTCCTGCCCAGCCCTCCCTGCCCAGTTCCCACAGGGCCCCCAGCGGAGAAGCGCTTGCTTTTGTCACTTGCCAACACATGCATCTCTCCACGTCTGTGCATGCACAGCTTCCTCATTCTTTTCTTTGAAAGCAGCATAATTAATTTTCTAGACATTGGCAAATTCCTCTCCCTAGGGCCTGTCGCATTTTGCAGCCCCCCCCCAGCAGGTGAGAGTGTCCTGCCCACAGGGTACTGTCACTCCCCACCAGGGGACATATGCAACCTGACATAGAACACATGTTCTCTCAGTGTAGAGTTTTATTTAATTTTTAAAGATTTATTTTTTATTCTAGAGAGAGAGCGAGTGAGAAGTGGGGAAGGGGAAAGGGAGAGAGAATCCTCAAGCAGACTCCCTGCTAAGCGTGGAGCCCAACTCAGGGATCGATCCCAGGACCCTGAGATCAGGACCAGAGCCAAAATCAAAAGTCATACACTTAACCGACTGAGCCACCCAGGCGCCCCTTAACTTAATTTTTAAAAATTTTTTCAACTGAGGAAAAATTCAGATAACAAAAATAACCGCTAACCATTTAAAAACGAACGTTTCAAAGTGGCATTTACTATGTTCACAATGTTGTGCAACTGTCACCCCATCTGGTCCCAGAACCTTCCCATCACCTCAAACGGAGACCCTGTGCCCATTCAACAGTCTCTCCTCATCCCCTCCCCCCAGCTCCTGACAACCACTCATCTACTTTCCGTTTATGTGGATTTGCCTCTTCTGGAAATTTCACATAAATGGACTCGAACAATTAAAGGTCTATGTAGATGGAAAGACATTTCATGCTCACAGACTGGCAGACTCAGAACTCAGTGGCTTAAAACAACACCGGGTTCTTACTGGGCATTTTCTGCAGCTCACGAGTCCGGGCGCGACACCACCGCATCCTCTGCTCAGGTTCTCACGAGGCTGCCTTCTCACTGGAGACTTGGGGTCCTCTCCCGAGCTCACATTGTTCTTGGTAGAGGTCAGTTTCCTGTGATTCTGGGACTGATGTCCGTGTTCTCTCCTTGGCTGTCAGCCAGGGAATGCTCTCAGCTCCCAGAGGCCATCTGAGATTCCTTGCCACCTGGTGCCCTCTATAGCCCTGTTCATGCTTCGAATCTCTCTCCCTTTAGGAAGGGCCCCTTCTTAGTTAAGAGCTCACCTGATTAGGCCAGGCCCACCCAGACAATCTCCCTTTTAATGAACTCAAAGTCAGCTAGCTAGTAACAACCACAGGGAGTGATGTCCCACCATGTGCGGAGGTTCTGCTCTGCCTCCAGAGGAGGGGATTATACAGTCTTGTATGCTAGGATGGGGGAAGCTTGGGGCCATCTTAGAATTTTGCCCCATGGTGACAACTTTCCCTGGTAATCTATGAATTCAATGCCATCCCTGTCCAAAACCCCAGCATACTTTTTTTGTAAAAATTGACAAGCTTACCCTCAAAGTATATAGACATGCGGAGGACCTGGAAATCCAAAAAACAATTTTGAAAAGGAAGAGCAAAGTTGGAGGGCTCACATTACCTGATTTCAAAACTTACTATGAAGCCACAGTAATCAAGGCAATGTGGCATAAGCACAAGGATAGGTGCACAGGGGGACAACACAGAATTAGGAGTCCAGAAATAAATCCTTACATTTATGGTTAAGAAATGATGCTGGAGGGGCACCTGGGTGGCTCAGTAGGTTAAGCGTCTGCCTTTGGCTCAGGTCATGATCCCAGGCTCCTGGGATCGAGTCCCGTGTCTGGCTCCTTGCTCAGCAGGGAGTCTGATTCTTCCTCCTGCTCCTGTTCTTTCAGATAAATAAATAAAATCTTAAAAAAAAGAAAGAAATGATGCTCGAGCAGTCAGATATCTGTATGGAAAAAGTAAACTTAAACTCTGATGTCATGGGTTGAACTGTGTCCCTAGAAAGAAATGTTGCAGTACTCCCCCAGCACCCTTGAATGTGACCTGGTTTGGAGAGAGGGTTTTTACAGATGGAATCAAATTGAGTTGAAGTCGTACTGGAGGAGAATGGGCCCTAATCCAAGATGACTGGTGTCCTTCTAAGACGCAGTGATGGAGTGTGCAGAAGGAGAAGGCCACGTGACGACAGAGACAGGAGTGGTGCATCTACCAGCCAAGGAAGGCCAAGGACTGCCGGCAACACCAGCAGCTGGAAGACACAAGGAAGGTTTGGCCCCTACAGCCTTCGGAAGGAGCGCCGCCCTGCCGACGTGGATTCCTGCTTTCTGGCCTCCAGAGCAAGGTGGTGGGGTGGGGGATAAATGTCTCTTCTTTTAAACCCCTCAGTATGTGGTACTTTCTTAGGGAAGCCCCAGGACACTCACCTTGTTTCAACCACAGAAATAAACTTGACATGGGTTATAGACCAAAAAGTAAAAGCCCAAATTGAAAAAAAACAAAAACAAAAAACAACCACAAACATCTAATTAAAACACAGGAGAAAATCTTTGTGACCTCAGGCTAAGCAAAGTTTGGGCAGGATAAAAAAAAATTAATCATAAAAGGTAAAATTAATAAATTGGACTTCATAAAAATGTAAACTTTTGTTCTTTAAAAGATGCTATTATGAAAATAAAACACAAGCCACTGGCTTGGAGACAAACAGGGAAATATCTTATGACAAAGGGCTTATCTCCAGAATATGAAATATATATGTAAACTCCTACAAGTCAATAAAAATTAGAGATACATCCTACCTTTTAAAAAATGGGCAAGGGGCGCCTGGGTGGCACAGCGGTTAAGCGTCTGCCTTCGGCTCAGGGCGTGATCCCGGCGTTATGGGATCGAGCCCCACATCAGGCTCCTCCGCTATGAGCCTGCTTCTTCCTCTCCCACTCCCCCTGCTGTGTTCCCTCTCTCGCTAGCTGTCTCTATCTCTGTCAAATAAATAAATAAAATCTTAAAAAAATAAATAAATAAATAAAAAATAAAAAATGGGCAAAAGATTTGAATAGACATGTCACACAAGATGATATAAGAATGGCAAAAGTGAGGCGCCGGGGTGGCTCAGTCGGTTAAATCTCAGCCTCCAGCTCAGGCCATGATCTCGACATGTCCTGGGATCGAGTCCTGCAGCCCGAGGCCAGCGGGCTCCCTGCTCAGTGGGGAGTCTGCTTCTCCCTCTGCCTTTCCCACTGCTCATGCTTGCTCTTTCCCTCTCTCTCTCTCTCTCTCTCTCTCAAGTAAATAAATATTTAAAAAAAAGAATGGCAAAAGCATATGAGAAGGTGTTCACCATCGTCATGGGGACAGAGACCACGTCAGTAGCCATGTAGGGATGGGTGGCGGGCCACTGGCTGTAGAGGGAACTCGGAGGGGCCTCTGGGCTGATGGGAACTGTCTATATCTTGACCCAAGAGTGGTTACACAGAGGTATACATTTGTTAAAACTCATTGAACCGTACAGTTAAAATGTGGTCATTTTATTTTCTGAAAATTATACCCCAGTAAAGCTTATTTCAAAGGGAAAAAAGAAAACAGAGGCAATTATTGAAATTGGTTACCTACAGGAGGGAGGGAGAGAAGCAGGTGGCAGGGGTGCAGGAGAGAGTGTAGTTTTGACTTCTGGACACATGTTGCTATTTTATATACTAAACGAATAAGAACAGGATGGGGGGAAGCTAAAATTGAATACAAACAGAAATGATCCCAAGAGTATTTCAAATGAATAACATGACCATATTAAAGGGAAATGTAAAAAAAGTCTATCCAAGCAAATTTGAATACAACATTCTTATGTTACACCTTCAGTCTTAAGACAGAAGACACCAAACAACAAAATCCAACTCAACCCCACTTAGTAGGTTTATTTGTCCAGGGGGTAAGGGTGCAGCTATTCCGAAAGTGCTGTCGACGTACTGGGGGGTCAAGCAAATGAGTCAACATATTGATGATGTTGGGAGCTAGGTCTCTGTCTCCCACTAATGGAGAAGGGAGATCCGAATATAGATTGGGGAAAGGCTAAGAACTTTTATTGTGGAATTGGAATGAGAAGTATTAGTATGTCCTCCGGATTTATATATATGTATATATATGTGTGTATATATATGTAGATACAAGAATGTATACACACATATATAAACATAAGCATAAATAGAAATATATACATATATATAGAGAGAAACAGACAGACAGACATCCTAGCTCTGCCCACTGAAAGTGCCTAAGAGCATGACACCCCAGTGGCAATGAGCACACCTCACTACCATATCTTGGTTTCTAAATGTTTTTCTCCTTAAAGGAGCCAGGGCTCATTGGAAGAATGGCTGATTCCAGGATTAGGGTGAGGAAAGGACAAGAAGCCTAAAGTACTTAAAGAATGATGGGACCATGTCAGAAGGGCACTGGAGCCAGCTAGAAGAAGGCACCAAAGCTGACACAATTTGAGCATCCAAATGAATGATTAACAATAATGGATTATAATCCAGTGAATAAAATCAAGATCCACGAGTCCATACTGCTGATGAATACATAGATAAACCGAGGAGCTCTTTCTGAGGGCAGAATGTTAACAATAAATGTAGGAGGGATCATGGAGGAAGAAAATCACTCTTGCAGCCTTCAGAGTAACCAGTGATGCAGACAAGAATTATCAGTGATTAGGTGACATTTTGCTGAGGAGCAGAATATTCCCCTAGTTTCAAACTATCTTCCTACAAACGACTTCTTTTTCCAAAGTGAGCTCTACACCCCACGTGGGGCTCGAACTCATGACCCCAAGACCAAGAGCTGCATGCTCTACCAATTGAGCCAGCCAGGTACCCCCTACAAACTACTTTTTTTTTTATTACAGAGGGAAAAACAGTAACTGTCCACTTGAGAAGCTGGCAGTCTACCCCCTTAACCAAGTTCTCAAAGTGAACACTACACTGAAGGGACAAAGCAAAGAGGCATGGAGAGGGCCCAACCTTACAGGGGAGAGAGCACGGTTCTCCTCACAACAGCACACAGCCTGAATTTCATCATGAGAAAACATCAGACAAACCCAAACTGAAGGACCTTCTACCAAATACCTGGCCTGCGCTCCTCAAAGATGTCCATGTCTTGAAAGGCCAGGGAAAGCAGAGGAATGTTCCAGATTAAAGGGGACTAAAGAGAAGTGACGACTAAATGCAAAGTGGGAACCTAGACTGGGTCCTGGATCAGAAAAAAACATTGATGTTTTGTGTAGTTACATTGTAATTTTATTATGGTTATGGAATACAGAGGGGCAAGCTGTATGCAACTTACTTTGATGTACTTTGATTATTTTTATGTAAAGTGTTGCATATAGTGTATATATATATATATATATATATATATATATATGCACATGTAGGAGAGAGGTGGGGGAGGGCAGGAGCAAATGAGCGAGAAAAGCAAATGGGGTAAAATATGAACCCTGGGCAAATCTGGGTCAAGGGCACATGACAGCTCTCCAAACTGTTCGCACAACTTTTCTGTAAGTCTGAAATAATTCCAAATGATAAAATTAAAAGGAAAGCCACCAATCCCAAACAACATTTGACTGAAGGGTCTAGCCATGACAGGCAACAAAAGAAAATAAAAGGCATCCAGATCGGAAAGGAAGAAGTAAAACTATATTTTCAGATGACATCATCTCATATCGGCAAAATCACAAGAAATCCCCTAAAAACCTATTAGAGGTAACAAACGAGTTCAGCAAAGTTGCAGGACAAAAGATCATGACAAAAATCAAGTGTATTTCTATATCCTAGCAATAAGCAATCCAAACTGAAATTAAGAACATAATTCCATTTACGAATAGGATCAGGAAGAATAAAACACTTCAGAATAAATTTAACAAAAGAAGTACAAGGCTTGTACAATGAAAACTACAAAATATGATTGAAAGAAATTAAAGAAGACCTAAATAAACAGAAAAACATCTGTTCAGTCAGGGTTCTTCAGAGAAACATAGCAGGACACACACACAGAGGATCTATTTTGAGGAATTAGCTCATGTAATTGTGGGGGCTGGCAATTTGGCAAGTCCAAAATTTTCAGGGCAGGCAAGCAGGCTGGAGACTCAGGCAGGATTTCTGTTACAGTCTTGAGGCAGAATTTCTACTTCTCCAGGAAACCTAAATTTTTGCTTTTTAGGCCTTCAATTGAGTGAATGAGACCCACACAAATTACGAGGGCATTCTTTACTTAAGTCAATCAATTGTAGATGTTGACCACATATACAAAATACCTTCACAGCAACGCCTAGATGAGTGTTTGATTAAATAACTAGGGACTACAGCTTAGCCAAGTTGAAATCAATAAACATCTAAAATTAATCAACATCCCATGTTCATGGATGGAAACACTTAATCTTATTGAGATGGCAACACTCCCCAAATTGATCTGCAGATTCAATTTCATCCCTATTGAACTCCCACTGGATTTTATTGATTGACTGATTGATTGATTGCAGAAACTGACAAGCTTATCCTAAAATTCCTATGGAAGTGTAAGGGACACTGAATAGCCGAAACACTCTTGGAAAAGAACAAATGCAGAGGGTTAACAGTTCCCAGTTTCAAAACTTACTACAGAACTACAGTGATCAAGACAGTGTGATAACAGCATAAAAACAGACATATAGATTAACAGAACAGAATTGAAAGAGTCCAGAAATAAGCCCATGTATCTATTGTCAACTGATTTTTTATGAGGGGGCCAAGACCGTTCAACGGGGAAAGAATAGCCTCTTCAACAAATGGCATAGCAGCCACACGCAAAAGAATGAAGTTGGACCGCAACCTCACATTATATGCAAAAAGTAACCCAAAATGGACCATACACCTAAATTTTTAAAAAAGATTTTATTTATTTGACAGAGAGAGAGAGCACAAGCAGGAGAAGCTGCAGGCAAAGGGAGAAGACCCCAAGATCATGACCTGAGCCAAAGGCAGATGCTTAAGAGACTGAGGCACCCAGGTGCCCCCAGAGACCTAAATTTAAGAGTGAAAACTGTAAAACTCTCAGAACAAAGCATAGGGGTAAATCTTTGTGACCTTTGATTAAACAACAGTTCCTTAGATATGACAACAAAGCACGAGCAACAAATGAAGGATAAATTAGATGTCACCAAGTTTCCAAATTTTAAAACCTTTTGTGCATCTAAGGACACTATCAAAAAAGTGAAAAGAGAAACCACAGAATGAGAGAAAATATTTGCAAATCATAAGGGATTAATATCCAGGATATATAAGGAACTCCTACAAGTTGACAGGAACAAAGCAAGCACCCAACTAAAAAATGGGCACAGAACTTGAATAGATGTTTCAGATTGCTTTGTATATACAGAAGATCTACAAATGGCCAACAAACTCATGAAAAGATGCTCAACATCATTAGTCATCAGGGAAATGCAAATCAAAATGAGATATTTTGCACCCACTAGGATGACTAGAAACAAAAAAATCAGATAAGGGTAACCAGAATGTGGAGAAATTAGAACCCACATACACTGCTGATGGGAATGTAAACATGGTGCAGCTACTCTGGAAAGATCTTTGGCCATTTTTCTCAAAATGTTAAAAATAGAGTTATTGTGTGACCTAGAAATCCCATTCCTAGGTGGAAGGGAAATAAAAATGTGTTCACATAAAGATTTGTACACAAATGTTTCCAACAGCATTATTCACAAATGCCAAAAGATAGGAACAACCCAGATGCCCACCAAGTGATGAATGGATAAGTAAAATGTGATATATCCATGTAATGGAATATTATTTCGGTCTAAAAAGAAAGGAATTCCTGAGCCATGCTACAACATGGCTGGGGGAGGGGGACGGGGGGGTGACTGTTTAGGAGTATGGGGGTTTCCTTTGGGGGGTGATGAAGTGTCCTGGAATTTGATAGTGCAGATGGTTGCACAACTTTGTGAATATACTACAAGTCATTAAATGAGTGACTTATATGATAGGTGCATTCTATCTCAATAAAGCTGTTTAAAAAGAAAAGGGAAAAGCAAGCAGGGGAATGAAACCCCCAGATTCAGGGCCGCGGTGGTCGGCTGGGTGAGGGGCCAGGTGTAAACGGCTGACAGCCTCCAGTCCTTCTGCTGGGCACTTGCCTGGTAGTAGCCACGGGCCCTCGGGGTTATGGACCTCGACGGCGAGAGTGTCCCGAGCAAGGACCGCGCCTCCTCCGCTGGTGCGCGCCTGACGGGTCGACCCAGGGGCTGAGGCGCACTGGCAGCAGGTGCCCTAGGACGCGCTTCTAGGCGCTCGGGCGGGGCGGGGTCTGTGCGCGCCGGCGCAGCTGAGCGCCGGGCCCGAGGGGGTGTGGCGCGGGCGCGCGCGGGTCCCAGGGTTGCCGGAGGCGGCGGGCGGGTAGGAGGGGGAGAGGCGCGTCCCGCGGACGCGGCCATTGTGCGAGGGGGGTCCGCTCGCTGGGCGGGAACCTAGGCGGCTCCTGGGGTCCCGGGCGGCGCGCTGGGGCTCCCCGCGGCCCCGTGGNNNNCGGGGGCTCGGGGGCGCGTCCACGTGGCTGGCAGGCAGCCACCCGGAGCCAGCGACGGCGGAGGGACCGGTAGGTAGGTGGCCTCCATAGCCCGCTGCCTGTGTGGAGCCAGCCGACTCGGCGGCCCGGGGCTCGGCCAGCTCGGGGATTGGGCTCGGCCTTGAGGGGGGTCGGGCCCTGCCTCCGTCTTGCATCTCGGGCGCCGGCCTGACTGGTCCTTCGTGCCCAGAGCCAGCAAAGACGGCCGGTCTGAGCCCAGCTCCCCTGCCCTATGGGGCCCCTTTGTGGCTGAGGAGCGGCCCCTGCAAGGACTGCTGCGGCGCCTCCATCCACTAGGTACTCGTGGGTCGGCCGAGGGGTGCCCCCGTGGGAGCAGGGCGAGCCAGGCCAGCAGCACGGTGGGGGGCACTGGAGAGCGGGGCGCTGGAGCCGCATCTCTGTGAGGGGCTGTCCCTTTCCTCGGGCTCTCTGCGGGCTGCGCTTAGCAGAGCGGCAGGGTGTGCCTGTGATGCTTGAGGCTTCTTCCACTTACAGGTGGAGGTTGGGGTGGGGACTGCACATCTTGCCTTTCCAGGTCTCCCTCCCAGCCTGTCTCCATCTCCATTCCTAGGCTTGTATTCCTGCAGGGTGTGGAGGAGGTTAGGGTGGGATGTGGCCCCCCCTTCTTTTCCGCCTCCCTTTCTTCTCTGGCTGTTGCATTAGGGGTCCAGGATGCAGACCTGACAAAAGAGCCCCAGAGAGATGATCAGTCTGAGCTGAAACTCTGCAGTTTCAAGCAGGGCCTGTTCCTTGTTCTAGCAAATGCATTTTCTCCTTTCTATCTTATATGCCTTCTTACTTTGGTTCCCTGCACCCCCCAAACTGGGTACCTTGTGTCCCCCTTGGGGCTTGGGCACAGAGAGGGTAGCACTGAGTCCTGCCCCATTGGCTACCACGACACTTCTCTGCTGTCTTTGCTGCCTGGAGCTGGCCGGGAAGCTGGGTGTGGCCTGGGGGCGAAGACCTGGCCAAGCTGGGCACTGTCCCCACGGCCCCCACCCCATCTCCCCAAGGCCTCGCTGTATTTGGGGACACTGCTTCCTTTCCACAGGGCTCCTTGTGCCCCTCTCCCTCTCCCCTTCCCCAGCTAACCTCTGGATTTGGAGGGAGAGCTGCACCGGGCTGCCTGGGCCATCTGTCTGGCTGAGCCTGAGCAGAGCCTGACTTATGTCTGTCTTGGCGCGTGGCTGTGGGGGCAGGCACGACTCGGCTTTGTGTTGCAGTGGGTAGGCCAGACAGCAGGCTTCTGGACAGCCAGCTGAGGGAGGCCCTCGGGGCGAGGAGGCAGCTGGGGCCAGGGCTGGGGATGTGATGGCGCTGGGTCCGTTCTCAGACCTTGATGCCTCAGATGTCTGACCTGGGTCTCCTGGTGGCAGTGCCACTCTGGAGTGGTGTCCCCCCTCCCCAACACACACACTTGTGATTGTTCACTCTCTGCCTTTCCCCTTCCTCCAACTTGGGCGTGGGGTGTCTCTGTGGCCTGGGGCTTGCCTACAGTGGCTCTTGTGTGTGGCTGGCCACCCTCAGCTCCGGGATCTGGTGTTTGGGGTCTCATTCTGGGAGGGCCTCCTGCCTTGCCTTTCCCAGCATCTGGTTCTGCTGCCCCCTTGGGTGTGGTCCAGTTGAGGGGAGGCCTCCTGGCTCCTTTCCAGCGCGGGGTGTGGGGATGATTGATGGCCCTCAAGCCTGCCTGTACTTGCTGTTCACTCATGCGCCCTGGTGGCGGCCCTTCTCTCCCAGCCACAGTCACCCTCCGGGACTGTGGTCTGGGGGCGGATGACCGGCCTCCACCCTCTGAGCATGGAGCTCAGCCCGCTGGGGGCCCTAGGCCAGGTGGGGCAGGAGGAAGGCCGGCAGCCTGGGCCAGAGCCTCTGATTTGCACTTGCTTTTTCCCCTCAGGCCTGTGCCCGGGTGAAGCTGCCGGCCATGCCTGCTGCCTGCCTCCTCCTGCTGGTCCTCCCTGCCATGGTGGGGGCTGTGGGCAGCAGCAGGCCCTTCCCTGCCTTCTTGGTGACAGACACTACGCTCACCCACCTGGCGGTGCACCGGGTGACTGGGGAGGTGTTTGTGGGTGCAGTGAACCGCGTCTTCAAGCTGGCCCCCAACCTGACTGAGCTGCGGGCCCACGTCACGGGGCCTGTTGAGGACAATGCTCGCTGTTACCCACCCCCCAGCATGCGAGTGTGCGCCCACCGCCTGGCACCTGTAGACAATGTGAACAAGCTGCTGCTCATAGACTATGCGGCCCGCCGCCTGGTGGCCTGTGGCAGCATCTGGCAGGGCATCTGTCAGTTCCTGCGCCTGGACGACCTCTTCAAGCTGGGTGAGCCCCACCACCGCAAGGAGCACTACCTGTCAGGGGCTCAGGAGCCTGACTCCATGGCCGGTGTCATCGTGGAGCAGGGGCAGGGGCCCAGCAAGCTGTTCGTGGGCACGGCTGTGGATGGCAAGTCCGAGTACTTCCCCACCCTCAGCTCCCGCAAGCTCATCAGCGACGAGGACAGTGCCGACATGTTCAGTCTGGTGGGTGAGCCCACTCGCCTGTTCACCTTCTCAGGCCAGCTGCCAGGCCCTCTTCCCCTGGTGTCTCTCCTCACCCCTCTCAAGAGCCAGTTCCCATTTCCCTCCTTGCCTTCACCCTGTCCTGATCCAAGAAGAGAAGAGCTGCTGAGGACAGGAGGACGGGCGAGGGCACAGGATGGGGCTGCTCACCCTGCCCTCTGTGGCCTTTCTGGCCTGGGCTCCTAGGACCATATGGGCAGGGTGGGAGCATGAGGGAAGCCCCCCGGGGGGGGGGCTGCAGTGGGGTTGTGGGGGCCTCGTCCCACGCTCCCCTCAACCTGCTCCCCAGGTGTACCAGGACGAGTTTGTGTCCTCGCAGATCAAGATCCCCTCAGACACGCTGTCCTTGTACCCCGCCTTTGACATCTACTACGTCTATGGTTTTGTGAGCGCCTCCTTCGTGTACTTCCTGACGCTGCAGCTGGACACTCAGCAGACGCTGCTGGACACGGCAGGCGAGAAATTTTTCACGTCCAAGATCGTGCGCATGTGTGCCGGGGACTCGGAGTTCTACTCGTATGTGGAGTTCCCCATCGGCTGCTCCTGGCGAGGCGTGGAATACCGCTTGGTGCAGAGTGCCCACCTGGCCAAGCCTGGCCTGCTGCTGGCTCAGGCCCTGGGTGTGCCGCCTGACGAGGACGTCCTCTTCACCGTCTTCTCTCAGGGCCAGAAGAACCGGGCCAGCCCGCCCCGGCAGACCATCCTCTGTCTCTTTACCCTCAGCACCATCAATGCCCACATCCGACGCCGCATCCAGTCCTGCTACCGTGGGGAAGGCACGCTGGCCCTGCCCTGGCTGCTGAACAAGGAGCTGCCCTGCATTAACACCGTGAGCTCTCGCCAGGGGGCTGTGCGGTCTCTCGCGGGCTGCCTGGGGCCTTGGCGGTGGCCCCCTGGCTAGGGAGCTCCCTGCCTCTGCTACTCCTGCCCTCTCACTGTGCATGGGTGCTGTCTGTGTGGGCTACACTTTCTCCTCCTGCGCCCGTCCTAGCTGTCTGCTCTGGGCTCCGTCTCCGGGCAGCCCCATCTTGTAGGCCTTGGAGCTGTGCCTGCGGCCACCTGCTTGCCTCACCCACCTTTCCCTACTCCTGCCTCCTCTTCCTCCTCGGCCCCTGACTTCCTGTGGGGTCCCAGGGCCAACAGTTGGTCTTGGCTGGTGGGGAGCCAGTTCCAGATCCTGCTTGCTTCCAGAATATGGGGTCTTGTGGCCTCTGTCCAGCTGGTGCCCCCAAGCTCACTCGCACCCCTCCTGTTTCACCAGCCCATGCAGATAAATGGAAACTTCTGCGGGCTGGTGTTGAACCAGCCACTGGGGGGCCTGCATGTGATTGAGGGACTGCCTCTGCTGGCTGACAGCAGTGACGGCATGGCCAGTGTGGCTGCCTACACCTACCGCCAGCACTCCGTGGTCTTCATCGGCACTCGCTCTGGTAGTCTGAAGAAGGTAGGGTGCAGACTGGGGGCAAGAACATACACTCTGAAGTCCCAGACAGGGCATTGCCCGTGGGGGAAGGCAGACTTCCCAGGCCGGGTCCCAGGAACCTGCTCACATTTCATGCTCACCAACACTAGTGCCCACTGTGGCCTGAATGGCTGGCTCACGGCCCCAGACCCGTCTCAGGACCTCCCCGCTGGGAGAGCAGGGCCCTGGCTGAGCCGTCATTGCCAACTACTTTGCTGAATGAATGAGGCAGAAATGTGGGTCTAACCCCCCATGCCCTCTTGTCCCCTCATGGGCACTAGGGCTGCTTCCATTCTGGAATGGGGTGGTGGGACAGGGGGAGATGGACTCTGGGAGCTCCAGTGTGCTCCGAAGGGATGGGAGGCAGAATGACTGCCATGTACTCATCCGGCCCACTGAGCAAGTACAGAGCTGCCCCCAGGAGGTCTGGGAACAGTAGATGGGGGGAGGTTTGTAAAGAGAATCTGGAGTTCTTGGGGGCCTGCTCTGCTCCCCTCCTGGGCCCTCATTTGTTTCTGTAACAGCTTTGGGGAGGCATCATTCCCAAACCACACCCTGCTGTCCCTCTAAGGTGTACCTCTCAGTAAGTTTGCAGAGCTGTGTAAGCATCACCATTCTTTTGTTCCAGAATGGTGTCATCCCCCCAAAATGCCCTCCTCCTGGAGCTCTCACCCCTCTCCCCCTGGCCTAGGCAACATGAATCTCTCCGTCTCTAGTTCTTGGAGGCCTTTTTGACTGGCTGAGTCATCCCCAGTGGCCTCCAGGGATGGCCTTTGAACCCTCTTTCCCCTGCCTGTGGGGCCCTGGTGGGAGGGGGGGCACGTTGAGTGCTGACCCCTGCCAGGCCCTGGCTTCAGCTTGATAAGAGGATGTCCTGGGTGTGTGTGGCGTGGCCGTGGCATCAGGTTGGCTTGTCTCGTGGCCCAGGTCCGGGTTGATGGCTCCCAGTACGCCCACCTCTACGAGACAGTGCCTGTGGTGGATGGCAGCCCCATACTCCGAGACCTGCTCTTCAGCCCTGACCACCGTCACATCTACCTCCTGAGTGAGAAGCAGGTGGGCCCGCGGCGGGCGGTGGCGGGCGGCAGGGTCAGGGCAGGGCGGGTACTGATGCAGCTGTCCCCAGGTGAGCCAGCTCCCGGTGGAGACCTGCGAGCAGTACGTGAGCTGCGCCGCCTGCCTTGGCTCGGGGGACCCGCACTGTGGTTGGTGTGTGCTGCAGCACAGGTGAGGGCCTGCTGTGGGCTGCCCACGTGCCTGTCTCTCCCCGTCGTGCCCTTGTGGCCGCGTCCTCCCCCTTCTATTTCATGCCACTCACGAGCAGAACCTGCATCCCCACTGACGCTGTGACCTGGCACTGTGGGCTGGGCCACCCGGCCGCCTTCCCTGCAGACAGCCACGACGCCCCTGGCCAGGGCCCTGTGGGGCAGCTGTGTAACAGGCTCTGGCCTGACCCCATGCAGATGCTGTCGTGAAGGGTCCTGTCCGGGCGCCTCGGCCCCACACGGCTTTGCTGAGGAGCTGAGCAAGTGTGTCCAGGTGCGGGTCCGGCCCAACAACGTTTCGGTGACATCGCCTGGGGTGCAGGTGAGTGGCGTGGTGGCTGCGGGGGCGGGGGCGAGGCGGGGCACCTTCTGCTCTGACCGCTCTGCCTCCCCCAGCTGACTGTGGCCATGCGCAACGTGCCAGACCTCAGCGCTGGTGTGAGCTGTGCCTTTGAGGAGGTGACGGAGAGCGAGGCTGTCCTGCTGCCCTCCGGGGAGCTGCACTGCCCTTCGCCCTCGCTGCAGGAGCTCCGGGCTCTCACCCGGGGGCATGGTCAGTGGGCTCGGGCTCTCCGGGCTGGGGGACTCCCCGTCCCAGGCTTGCTCACGACCACCCCTGGGCTCGCTGCAGGGGCCACCCGTACCGTGCGGCTGCAGCTGCTCTCCAGGGAGACCGGCGTGAAGTTCGCCGGGGTTGACTTCGTCTTCTACAACTGCAGTGCGCTCCAGTCGTGAGTCTGGGCCTTTCTGACCTCTGTCCCCACATGTCTTCATCCCTTGCTGTGTTGTGGGGGCCTCAGGTGGGCCTTCGCACCCCCTTCCTTCTGTTTCCCGCATGGCCTGTAGGAGAGTGGTAAGAGAGCAGGCCCGGTCTTCCCTGTTACTTCTGAAGCCTCTCCCCACCAGGTGCATGTCCTGCGTTGGCAGCCCTTACCCCTGCCACTGGTGTAAGTACCGCCACGTGTGTACCAGCCGCCCCCACGAGTGCTCCTTCCAGGAGGGCAGGGTCCACAGCCCTGAGGTGAGGCGGGTGCGGTGCACGAGGGGGCTGGGCTCCCTGTGGGCTGGCCTCTGGCTTTTCTGCCTTTGATCTCATGGGTTTCTTGGAGCCTCTTCAATTCGGGGCCAGCCCAGCTGGACTGCGGCCGCCGTGGGTGTGTGGCTGATGGGCGTTCTCCCCTCAGGGTTGCCCCGAGATCCTGCCCAGCGGGGACCTCTTGATCCCAGTCGGTGTCATGCAGCCTCTCACGCTGCGGGCCAAGAACCTGCCGCAGCCGCAGTCGGGCCAGAAGAACTACGAGTGCGTGGTCCGGGTGCAGGGGCGCCAGCAGCGGGTGCCCGCCGTCCGCTTCAACAGCAGCAGCGTGCAGTGCCAGAACGCCTCGGTGCGGCGCCCCCGGGGCCCGGGCTGTGCGGGGCCGGGCGTGCTGCTGCTCTGCGTCCAGCTCTCTGGCCTCTTGCTGGGGATTCCTGAGCTGGGCGTCGGCACACCTTTTCTGGGCTCACATGGGTCCTTCTCCCCCAGTACTCCTATGAAGGCGATGAGTACGGTGACACTGAGCTGGACTTCTCTGTGGTCTGGGATGGAGATTTCCCCATAGACAAACCTGCCACCTTCCGAGGTGAGGGGTGGGATGGGGCTGATGAACTCACCTCCGGGGGCACAGCTGCCATGAGCTGGGGCCAGGTCCGGCAGGGGGGACCCTTCCTTGGGGTCCTCCGTGCCCCCGGCTCCCTGCAGCTGCCCCCCAGCAGTGCGTTCTGCCTGCAGTTCTCCTGTATAAATGCTGGGCACAGCGGCCTAGCTGCGGCCTCTGCCTCAAGGCTGACCCTCGCTTCAACTGCGGCTGGTGCGTCTCGGAGCACAGGTGTCAGCTGCGGGCCCACTGCCCGGCCCCCAAGACCAACTGGATGCACCCGAGCCAGAAGGGCACCCGCTGCAGCCATCCCCGCATTGCCCAGGTCAGCCTCCCCTGTCTCCTTCTGTGTGCCGGGCACCCGCAAGTCTGGGCTCACTTGTCGCCTCTCCTCCTGCTCTGCAGATCCACCCACTCATGGGACCCAAGGAGGGAGGCACCCGGGTCACCATCGTGGGTGAGAACCTGGGCCTCAGCTACCGAGAGGTGGGCCTGCGGGTCGCGGGCGTGCGCTGCAACTCCATCCCCTCTGAGTATATCAGCGCCGAGAGGTGAGTGCGGCTGTGTGGGTGCCCGGGCCCTGGGTCCTCTGCCACTGGCCCTGACCCTCTCGGACCCCTAGGATTGTGTGTGAGATGGAGGAGTCGCTGGTGCCCAGCCCGCCGCCAGGGCCCGCGGAGCTCTGTGTGGGCGACTGTTCCGCTGACTTCCGCACGCAGTCTGAGCAGCTCTACAGCTTCGTGGTGCGTGGGCTGCCTGCCCTTTCCCCTCCCATCCGTTCTGAGGGCTGCCCCCCACCCCGGGCAGCCTCTTCCCTCCCCTCAGGTCTGCCTCTCCCACAGACGCCAGTATTTGACCGTGTGAGTCCCAGTCGGGGCCCAGCGTCTGGGGGCACAAGACTCACCATCTCGGGGAGCTCTCTGGATGCCGGCAGCAAGGTCACCGTGACCGTGAGAGATGGCGAGTGCCAGTTTGTGAGGTGGGCAGGGCCCTGCCAGCCTCAGCCTGGGCACTGGGTAGGGGGCCACGAGGGCAGGGTGGGTCATGGCCCTGGGCGGCCTGCCCTAAGCGCCCCGCTTGCCAATGTAGGAGAGATGCCGAAGCAATCGTGTGTATCTCACCTGTGTCCACCCTGGGCCCCAGCCAGGCCCCGATCACCCTGGCCATCGACCGTGCCAACATCTCCAGTCCCGGAGTCCTCTACACCTATACCCAGGACCCCACTGTCACTCGCCTTGAGCCCACCTGGAGCATAATCAAGTAAGACCCTAGGAAAAACGGGGAGCCTGGCCAGCATTGATGAGGGTCGGGGACTCTGTCCCTGAGCTCCCATCCGGGGGCCTTGCCTGGTGACTGGAGCCTTGGGCATCAAGTTACACACCCTGAGAGCCTGAGCCCTCATTGCCAGAGGGGGCAGGGTCCTCCCACCAACACAGCCCCTGGCATTCACCCAGTGCCCCAGGTGGAGGAGGCCCTGGGCTCCCTACCAGCCTTGATAACTCTCCAGGGCCAGGCTGAGGGCAGTGGGGGGAGGGAGCCTGAGGCCCCTCCCCTCACTGCCCCCAGCGGAAGCACTGCCATCACTGTGAGTGGGACCCACCTACTGACAGTCCAGGAGCCCCGGGTCCGGGCCAAGTACCGAGGCATCGAGACCACCAACGTGAGTGCCAGCCGCTGTGGCCCTGCCCCTTCCCAGCTGCCCCGATCCTGCCCCTGCCCCGCCCCTGCCCCCTGTGGCCTCACGTGTCAGGTTGCCCTCCCATTGTCCCCACAGACGTGCCAGGTGATCAACGACACTGCCATGCTATGTAAGGCCCCCGGCATCTTCCTGGGACGGCCCCAGCCTCAGGCCCAGGGTGAACACCCCGACGAGTTTGGCTTTTTGCTGGATCACGTACAGACAGCCCGCTCCCTCAACCGGTCCTCCTTTACTTACTACCCTGACCCCAGCTTTGAGCCACTTGGGCCCGCTGGTGTCTTGGATGTCAAACCTGGCTCCCACGTAGTATTGAAGGTACGAGTGGGGTACAGGGACCAGGATAGGTAGGGAGGTGGGGAACCCTGGCTGTGACTGTGTCCTCCACCCACAGGGCAAGAATCTGATCCCCGCAGCGGCTGGCAGCTCCCGCCTCAACTACACAGTGCTGATCGGGGGCCAGCCGTGCGCTCTCACTGTCTCCGATACGCAGCTCCTGTGTGACTCGCCTAGCCAGACCGGCCGGCAGCCTGTCATGGTGGGTAGGGGGTGGGGGGGCTGCCGGGGGCACGGCGGGTGG
>NC_048238.1:111631943-111641206 GCF_002007445.2 Ailuropoda melanoleuca
CTGAGCGGGCACTGAGCCTGCCGGCCTTGGTGGGCCTGGCAGCAGGCGGCGGGCTCTTGCTGCTGGCCATCACCGCCGTGCTGGTTGCCTATAAGCGCAAGACCCAGGATGCAGACCGCACGCTCAAGCGGCTTCAGCTGCAGATGGACAGCCTGGAGTCCCGCGTGGCTCTGGAGTGCAAGGAAGGTGCCTGGGACGGGGCTGCGGTGCAGGGCGGGCGGGCTGGGGGGCCTCTCCCCCGCTCTGCTCACTCTTCCTCCCCACCCCTGCACAGCCTTCGCTGAGCTGCAGACGGATATCAATGAGCTGACGAATCACATGGACGGCGTGCAGATCCCGTTCCTGGACTACCGGACGTATGCTGTGCGCGTGCTCTTCCCGGGCATTGAGGCCCATCCAGTGCTCAGGGAGCTGGATGTGAGTCCCCTCCCTTGCCTGCCCACTCCTCATCCCCTGCGGGGCCACCCCACTCTCTGAGACGCCGTGTCCCTCGCAGACCCCGCCCAACGTCGAGAAGGCCCTGCGCCTCTTTGGGCAGCTGCTGCACAGCCGCGCCTTCGTGCTCACCTTCATCCACACGCTGGAGGCCCAGAGTAGCTTCTCCATGCGAGACCGCGGCACGGTGGCCTCGCTCACCATGGTGGTCCTGCAGAGCCGCCTCGACTACGCCACGGGGCTGCTCAAGCAACTGCTGGCGGACCTCATCGAGAAGAACCTGGAGAGCAAGAACCACCCGAAGCTGCTGCTGCGCAGGTACCACGAGGCCCCAGCCCCACCCTCTGCCAGCCCCACCCCTGCCAGAGCAGGTCCCCCTGGGCCGCCCTCTGCCCGCTGGCCCAGCGCCCCTTATGCCCTAGGACCGAGTCGGTGGCCGAGAAGATGCTTACCAACTGGTTCACATTCCTGCTGCACAAGTTTCTGAAGGTGCGGGGGTGGGGGGCGGGTCCCGGAGTGGGGGGGATGGTACGGCTACCTGTCAGGCGGGCGGCAAGCCGTGTGCCCGACGCTGGCTGCAGGAGTGTGCCGGGGAGCCGCTTTTCCTGCTCTACTGCGCCATCAAGCAACAGATGGAGAAGGGCCCCATTGACGCCATCACGGGTGAGGCCCGCTACTCCCTGAGCGAGGACAAGCTCATTCGGCAGCAGATCGACTATAAGACACTGGTGAGCCGGGGGCCAGGTGGGCAGCGCTCCAGGCATGAGGGGAAGAAGCCTCAGCCAGGACCCACCCTGTGGCTCCCCTCACCCTCAGACCCTGCACTGTGTGTTCCCGGAAAGCGAGGGCAGCGCTCAGGTCCCAGTGAAGGTTCTCAACTGTGACAGCATCACCCAAGCCAAAGATAAGCTGCTGGATGCTGTGTACAAGGGCATCCCATACTCCCAGCGCCCCAAAGCTGAGGACATGGACCTAGGTGACCTGCCCATTCCTTTCCTCCTGGTCCCCACCCTGTGGCCACATTACATTGGCTGGCATTCACACCCCCACTTGGGCTCTGTCCTCTGAGGGGAGCGGGTCCAGGGACTGGGGGACTCCGAGCAGGACCTCAAAGGCTGTCTGTGGCCTGCAGAATGGCGTCAGGGCCGCATGGCCCGCATCATCCTCCAGGATGAAGATGTCACCACCAAGATCGAGTGTGACTGGAAGAGGGTCAACTCGTTGGCCCACTACCAGGTGAGGGGCTGGGGGCCCACTCATCCCCAGGACCACCTAGGAGCCACGGCCCTGCCCTGAGAACACAGGATCTGGGGCATTGGCTCCTCCTTTCTCTTGCCCCTGCATCCATGGTCCCTCCTCAGGGAGCCCTGGGTGCCTCCGCACGTGTGTGCTGCAGGGTTGGGGTGGGCAGTGGCTCAGACCCCTTGGCTCTTCAGCCTCCTGCACTGCCTCCGTCTCTGGGGTTTCCAGGTGACAGATGGTTCCTTGGTGGCACTGGTGCCCAAACAAGTGTCCGCCTATAACATGGCCAACTCCTTCACCTTTACTCGCTCCCTCAGCCGCTACGGTAGGTGCCTTCAGTGTTGTGGCCTTTGCTGGCCTGTTGCCTTTCGAGGTTGTGTCAGCCATCATGGGGAGCCCCTCTCTGAATGGCCAGCTTGCTTCTGGTGGCCTCCCCAGGCCTTGCCCTTGGGAGGCCTCCAGTTTCATAGAGCCTAGAGGTGGGGGTGGGCCGGTGAGAGCAGGCAGGCTCCCCTTAGCCTATTGGGCTCCCGGAACATAGGGGGGCAAGAGCCGTGTGATGGCCGGCATGGCCCCACTGGCCTAAGGGGCATACCTGTCCTCGGCCTCAGAGAGCTTGCTGCGCACAGCCAGTAGCCCCGACAGCCTCCGTTCTCGGGCACCCATGATCACGCCCGACCAGGAAACTGGCACCAAGCTGTGGCACCTGGTGAAAAACCACGACCACGCCGACCATCGTGAGGGTGACCGTGGCAGCAAGATGGTCTCAGAGATCTACCTGACGCGACTGCTGGCCACCAAGGTGTGGGCCTGCTGTGAGCCACTCTGGCCTCAATCTAGACAACTTGTAACCTGGCCTTGGCCCTGTAGTTGACCTGGCCTGCCCTGGGTTGGTGGCGGTGGGGGGGGGCGAGGGAGGCCATGGGATCGTTCACATCCAGTGGGCCTTTCTCAAGGCCTTTGTTTCAGGACCTCTCAGCCTGAGGTTGAGGCTGGGCTTGTCTTAAGTGAGGTCCCTGCAGGGAAGCCCTGCCCATTGCCGAGTCCCTCTGTCCCCGTTCTGCTGCGGGGACATCCCGGCCCGGCCCCCTCACAGACTGTGCTCTTGCCGAATCCCTGCAGGGCACGCTGCAGAAGTTTGTGGATGACCTCTTTGAGACCGTGTTCAGCACGGCCCACCGGGGATCGGCCCTGCCCCTGGCCATCAAGTACATGTTCGACTTCCTGGACGAACAGGCCGACCAGCGCCAGATCAGTGACCCTGATGTGCGCCATACCTGGAAGAGCAACTGGTACTGCCTTGTGCTGGGGACGGGCAGATGGAAGGGACCGCGCGGGGAGGGCGACTGATGGGGGCTGCAGTGGGGCCACCACGCAGAGAACGCAGAGAGGGGGAGTGAGTGTGAGTCTGGATATGGGCTCTGCTGGACATGTGGGATGCTGGTCGCGGGGCTCGCACGGAGCCACAGATGGGGTGGCTGTGGCAGGGGGCGAGGTGCGGTGAGGACGGAAGGCTGTTGACTCATATTTCTCACTGCATGAAGGCTGGCAGAAACTTAAAGAAAAGACCACTAAGCTCAGTATGTCACCCTGGCTGCCTGTGGGAGCAGCGGCAGGAGGGGGCTTCAGGTGCTCGTTCCTCTGTCCAGCCTGCCCCTGCGCTTCTGGGTGAACGTGATCAAGAACCCACAGTTCGTGTTCGACATCCACAAGAGCAGCATCACGGACGCCTGCCTGTCAGTGGTGGCCCAGACTTTCATGGACTCCTGCTCCACGTCTGAGCATCGCCTGGGCAAGGACTCGCCGTCCAACAAGCTGCTCTATGCCAAGGACATCCCGAACTACAAGAGCTGGGTGGAGAGGTGGGCCCTGCCCTGCTGCCCCATGCCGGTGGGGAGGGGAAGCAGCGCCAGGCGGCCCAGGGAGCTTGCTTTCCCCTCTCCTTCCCGGGGCCATGTCGGCTTTAGGAAAAAGGCCCAGAGAATGGCCTGAGAACCAGGGCAGGGGCTTTGGCGGCTCCTGCCTTTGTGACCTACTCGGGATTCCAACAGGTACTACCGGGACATTGCAAAGATGGCGTCCATTAGCGACCAGGACATGGATGCCTACCTGGTAGAGCAGTCCCGTCTCCATGCCAGTGACTTCAACATCCTGAGCGCGCTCAGTGAGCTCTACTTCTATGTCACCAAGTACCGCCAGGAGGTGCGTGCCAGCCCCACGGGCCCCCAGTTGTTAGGCCCTGACCGTGCACTTGGTGGCAAAGGCAGGGGGCTCAGGGACGGTGAAGGGTGCTACAGGGTGGTGGAGGGGACAGAGGGGACATGGAGCCCATCTCTTAGATTGCTCGTGATGCCTCGCCTAACCAGCCCCCAGGCTAGCCCAGGTGATACTTTCTGGAGATGCTGGGATTTGAGGGACCTAGGACAGAAGCCAGGGGCCAGAGAACAAAGCTCTGGTTGGGCAAAAGTAAAGGTCTAGGGAAGGGATGTGCTGAGGGGGGTGGGGTAGGGCCCAAAGGGGTGAGGCCAGAAGGTAGGCAGGGCTAGCACCTTATAGGGCCCATGGTATTTATGACTGTAGCCTCAGGAGGCTGGGAACATAGAAGTGTGGACTTGATGATGTATTATTGCTGGAAATACGAATCTGTGAGCCCGGACAAGGCCCCGAAAGCCCTGGGCCTGCAGGAGCTCACCAAGGGCGGCCCAGAGCGGGTGCAGGGGGAGAAGCGGCCCACGGCACCGAGCCCTGGGGCCCTGGGACCCTCGGAGGTGGCAGGGAAGAGGGAGCCGGCAGCGGAGACTGAAGAGGGGCGGCCAGAGGGCTGGGAGGGACCCCAAGAGCGCAGGTGCGGGGCGACCTCCTGGAACCCGAATGAGCCGCACGCGCACACGCACGCATGCGCGCACACCCGGGGAGGGGGTGGTCTGGGAGGAGGGAGTGATGGGCCCTGCTGGGGGCTGTTGACCGCCCCGAGAGGAAGGGAGGCCCCAGCAGGCTCGCTGCGCTTGGCAACGAGCTCCTGGACACCCGCACAAGAGAGATGCGGGTGTGGGGGTGCGGGTGTTGGGGGTTCGGAGGGGATGGGGAACTCGGGGACGGCAAGTCCAGGCCGGCCGCTCTCGGGAGGGGCTGCCCTCTGGCCCTGGAGAGGAGGGAGCCAAGTTCTGCAGCGGGAGGGGCTTTGGGGTGGAGGAGAAGCTGGCCTGGGCGGGGTCCCAGGGGAGGGACTGCGGCTCCTCCCACATGCCCAGGGCCCCCAGGGAGGGAGGAGCTCAAGCTGGGGAGGAGGGCTTTGCCCAGAAGGAACCGGCCCCTCCTCGCCAGCCCCGCTCCCGGGGGGGACCCTCCACCCCCAGGTTCTCACCGCTCTGGACCGAGATGCCTCTTGTCGGAAGCATAAGTTGCGACAAAAACTGGAACAGATCATCAGCCTCGTGTCCAGCAACAGCTGAGTGTGGCGGAACCGGTGAGGAGGAGGGGGCGACTCAGTCCTGAGCTGTCCTCCGGGCTGAGCCCTGGATCCGGGGAGGGGGAGGGGGAGGGCGCGGGGACGGGGCGGGGCGGGGGTCACCGGGCCAGTATGCCCCCGGCACACCTGGGCCCCCTTCATTAGTGCCTTCCTCTGGGCCCTGCCTGGGGGCAGGGGTGACGGGACCAAGCCCCTGACCCCGGCAGCAGCAATAGCCCTGCCCTCCTGCCCTCCTGCCCTCCTGCCCTCCTGCCCAGGTGTTGTGGCAGCCCCTGCCCTCCTTGCTATTTATACCCCCAACCACGTATTTATTTAATTTATCTCCCCCTCGGCCTCTCCGGCTGTAACTGTGTGTCCCTTCTCTGGGATGTTGTCGGCCCCGCGCTCCTTCTCTCCTGGGGTCGTCCCGGCTCCTCTGTGACATCGCCAGCCTTGGCCTAGCCTCTGGCACCTCCCCCATGCCGCGGCTGGCCCCGCCCATTCCGAGGAGGGGGTCTCGGCACCAGCAGCAGCGCTTGTGGGTGGGATGGAGGGAGGGTGACGCTCCCCAAGCCGCCCTGGGACTGTGGCTGTGCCGAGGGGTCTCCCCGCAGCTGGGCCACAGCATCCCCTCCAAGCGTCTTGGGAGTCGGACGGTCCCTTTTCCCAGGGCCCTGTTCTGAGCGCCTGGAGAACTCTAACCAGGCTCGTGCCAGGGCCTGACCTGGGCCTGGGGACTCTGGAACTCTCCTTCTCCCGGCCCTACGGCCAGACTTCCTCCGTGTTGTCTGCACTTGCCCCGGGCCCCTCACCCTCCGCTGCCCTGTCCTGCGCCTGCCCTGAGTGGCCTGGGCCAAGGCGGCCGTGCCTTACTCCTTTGTTCTTCTTCCTCCTCGGAGGGATCTGGCCCCGTCTCGTGGTCCCGAAAACCCACTTCTCTCCTCTTCTTTTGGCATGAGCTTCTTGTTGTCGTTGTTCATGTAGTTTTTTTTCCTCATTAAATGTTGGGAACATGGAGTGCGGGCGTGGCTTTGTCCTCGGGGCAGGTGGGAGGTGGGTGAACAGGGAAGCTGCTGGGGGAGGCTGTCGGGCTCAGGACTCTGGATGAGCGGGAGGAAGGGTAACTCACTGCAGGGGTCCTGAGGATCTGAGGTGCTCCCGGGGCGGTGTCCAGTCCGTCATCAGCAAACGCTGGTGGCTCAGCCTTCAAGATACAATCCGAATCTGTTCCCTTCTCCCCACCGCCGCTGCCCCCAGCCTGGTCCCAGCTACCCCCGGCTCTCTTGCCTGGATGCCAGTCTCCCCACTTCTGTTCCACCTGCCCTCATCCTGTTCTCAAGGCAGCAGGCGCTGGGAACCTGAGAAGCGGAAAGGTGGATCTTGTCCCACTCTGTGCAGAACTCCCCAGTGTCTTCAGAGGCACCCAAACTCCTTCCTATCTGGCAACTCTTTACTGCCCCAGCTGCATCTCCATCCTGATGCACCTACCTACTTCTTACCCCCACCCCCCCACACACACACCTGTTAAAGTCTCACAGGTGGGGACGAAGTGGGATGCAATTTTAAATGGGGCGGCCAGGAATGATATTTGAGGGAGCCAGGTGGAACCCCGGGGGAAGAGGGTTCCAGACAGGAAAGAGCCAGTGAGAGGGCCCTGAGGCAAGTGTGGGCCTGGCATGTTTCAGAAAGGGGAGGAGGCCAGCGTGGCTGGCTCAGAGGGAGCAAGGTGGAGAGGAGAGGGGAGAAGGCCAGAGAAGATGGGGGGCGGGGGGAGAGGCCCGGGTCATGTCCCATTTCGTAGGCCACTGTAAAGGGCTTTGTCTTGGTCTCGGAGTGAGAGGGGAGCCCACAGAGGGTTTGGAATAGAGGACTTTTGTGACCTGACTTGGGTGTTAGCGCCGCCCGGCAACTTCAGCAGTCAGTGGACTGTGGTGTTGGTTACAAAACTCCTGGACCTGCACACCTAAGAAGGGAGAGCTTTACAGGGTGGAAATTAGATCTCACTAAACCTGACTTCAAACACAAGTAAACAAAAAGGAGAGGTAAAGAGTAAAGAGAAAGCTGCTTGAGCCAGGATAAGGCTTCAAGCCCAGACAAAGGAAGTGCTGGGATAAGTGCTGTGCAGGCAGGTGGAAGAGAATGGAGGCTGAGGAAGACGGTTTCAGAATATTACCATTGTGAGGTTACAGAAACTAAGCCAATCAAAGACCAAACAGGGCAATTTTTAACCTTGGGGGAAAAAGAAACCCCAAGTGAATAGAATGAACCATTTTAAGAGAATGAAAAAGGAAAGCAAAGTGGATAGTGGTATAAAAAAGCGAGGGGCGCCTGGGTGGCACAGCGGTTGGGCGTCTGCCTTCGGCTCAGGGCGTGATCCCGGAGTTATGGGATTGAGCCCCACATCAGGCTCCTCTACTGTGAGCTTGCTTCTCCCTCTCCCACTCCCCCTGCCTGTGTTCCCTCTCTCGCTGGCTGTCTCTCTCTGTCAAATAAATAAATAAAATCTTTAAAAAAAAAAAAAAGCGAAATTCTCATCTATCAATCAAAGTCTTAAAAACGATTTTTAAGGGGCGCGTGGGTGGCTCTGTCGGTTGAGCGTCCAACTCTTGGTTTTGGCTCAGGTTGTCATCTCTGGATCCGGAGCTCAAGCTCCACGTCGGGCTCCGCGCTCAGCTCAGAGTCTGCTTGAGATTCTCCTCTTCCTCTGCCCCCCCAACTCGTGCGTGTGTTCTTTCTCCAAAATAAATAAATAAAATCTTTAACAAAGTGATTTTTAAAAAGGAAGAAAGAAAGAGAGAGACCCTTGGTGTAGCCACTACTACGCTTGTCCCCTCTCTCTTGCTCTCTCTGAAATAAATAATCTTTTAAAAGAATAGTAAATAGGGACACCAGGGTGGCTCAGTTGGTTAAGAGTCTGCCTTGGGCTCACGTCATGATCTTGGGATTCTGGGATAGACTCCTGCATCAGGCTTCCTTGCTCAGTGGGGAGCCTGCTTCTCCCTCTACCTACCTCTCCCCCTGCTTGTGGTCTTTGACAAATAAACAAAATCTTTTAAAGAAATAGAAAAAATAAAACAGTAAATATTTAACCAAATAATTCTACCTCTTTCAACCTACCGTAAGGAAACATCATTCCTGCAAATATTTATATACAAGAATTCCACCAAATCACTACCTCTAATCAGGCAAAAAGTTACAGAGAATTTAAATGTTCAGTAATTACATTATAATGCATCTTTCACGTATCCACTCGAGAATGTTTTCAGAGTTTTTACAGTAAAGTTCACATTCGATGGGGAAAATATCAGGAGATATGCAAAACATGCAAAATACTACACCTTACTATTGTCCATATAGTAATATAAACACAAGGATCAAACTAAGGGCACATTCCAACACGTCATGAGCCGTGGACAGTGAAGGACAGAACCTGCGTTCTTCCACTTCCTAAACTGTCTTCAGTCACCTTCCGGCCCTTGAGTATCTACATCCCAGAACCTCCCCGGCCACCCCAGGACAAAGGGAAGATTCTTTGGACGTGGTGCCACAGTGGAAAAGAAACTCAGGCAGGGAATAGCAAAGCTCAGTTTTATTTTCTGTAGTAACAAACATTTAAGCAGCAAACAAAACAAATGGACCCTGAGTGCCCTAGGGCCAGTACCGGCAAAAGAATAGGCCCCCCTAACACAATGGCAGCTGCTACTACAGGAATCACTCCCTGGGAAGGACCCCCGTTTCCCCAGCCCAGGCTTAGCGGGAAACGGGGGGCCCAAAGCGCCGCATGGTCCGCATCACCAGGGAAAGCTGGTCAAGAAAGCTGATGATGGAAATTCGGAGGAGGCGAGGATCTTCAGCTCTCCAGCGGCTGAGAGTGAGCAGAAAAGACAACCAAGTTGGAGGTGGAAGCTTCTCCCCTTCCTTGCTCCGCTGCCTCCCCCAAATCCAGTACACGAATCCTGACATGCCCATGAGCGCCCCCCCACCCCGTACCCCAGCCCAGTCTGCAGGCTCAGGCCGAGACTACACCCCACCGTCCCTGGAAGTAACCCTTTATGGAGGGTCTGTGTGTCTCCAGCAGAGGGACCCTCCCCGGAGACCGGGCCTGTCACCTGCTGCCACTCCCCCCCCCCCCCCCCCC
>NC_048238.1:111641661-111651096 GCF_002007445.2 Ailuropoda melanoleuca
TGGTCGCTTCCCGCCCAGTCGGCCTTACCGCCCTCGGGCCCTGGGAGACCCCAAGGCCGCCTAGGCAATGAGCGCTTCCTCGCAAAGCTCAGCTCCTTCACACGCCATGCACCTCGGGCTCCCCCGGAGTGCCTGCGCCAACAGCGCGCATCGCCCCCTTACTGCTCGCCGCCCCCCCCCCTCCGCCACCGTGATTCTGCAGGGCCCGTGACTGGTCGCCCCCCGCCCCCCCTTCCCCCGCCGCCAGTCAGCTCTGCCCGGAGCTCCTGGAGACCGCGCCCCATAAATGCCAGGCCAATGAGCGCTTTCTCATGAAGCTCCGCCCCTCAGAACTCCGCGTGATCCCAGTGCGCCTGCGCAAACGCGACCCTGGGGAGGCTGCCGGGGGCGTGCTCGGTTCCCGCCAAGCCGACCCTGCGGCCCGGCCCGCGGCTTCCGGGAGACCCCTCATGGCTGCGTGGCCAGTGAGCACTCTCTCACGAAACACTGCCCCGTACAGTGACATGTGACCCCATCGCACCTCCGCAAACCCGTCGTGCCTCAGCTCGACCCCCACCCCGCCCTCCACCACTGTCCAAGACGTCGTGTGAGGCCACCAGACTCGTGGCCTGTTGCCCGCCGTGTCTCTTCCTTGGGTTCAATGCCCCCAAGACGCGCGCGGCTCGACGTCCTTGCAGCGGTTCGGGGACGGCAGATGAGAGAGAGCCCACGAGGGATTACTGGGCCGCACCCCGCCCCCATCGCCGGTACAGGTGGAGAACCCAAAGTGGCCTTCACAGGGGGCGCCCCCCCCCCGAGATGAGCGGGTCAGATCTGCGTTTTGGAAAGATCACGAAATGGCTCCTGTGGGAGGGCAAGCCTGCCAGCCGGCGGAGCTGCGCGGAGGCCAGGAGAGACAAAACGGGACTCGTGTCCTAGATGAAAAACCAGGATGCAAAACGGAAATCACTAAAATCCCAACTTAGTGAGCTACTGTGTAGATGCACAGAAATCCTGCAACAATACCCCGAAGTGTAAATACCCATTATCGCCGTGTGGCGATTGTAGGGCATTTTGATTTCCTTTGTGGGGGGGGGTTCTTCCCCCAAAAGGCTGACGGCGACCTTACGTCACATTTCATTTTTTCTTTTATTTTTTAAGTAGTCTCTACACCCAACGTGGGGCAAAAACTCATGTCTCCCAGACCAAGAGTGGCATGCTCTACCGACTGAAGCAGCCAGCCCAGGCACCCCCGTAATAAAAAAGGAGTTTTTAAAGTGACATACGATTTCCACTGTGGAATGTTGTGTTAGTTTTCTGTGTTCCTCCTTTGGTAATCATAAGGAAGGACATAAAACTTAACTATATCATCAAATCCTGCTGGATCTCCCCTCAAAGCAGATCCTAAATCAGACCGCTTCTCTCCTTCTCCATTGCTAGTTCTGAGTGAAAGCCACCATCTGTCCAGTTCCTTCAACAGCTTCCTGACTGGTTTTCTACTATACTTGTTCCTCTACAGCTTGTTCTCCACACAATAGAATTACCTCTTAATTTTATTATGATATGTTAGTCACCATACCTCTAATATGCGCGTGCGCCTGCCGCCTGCATGGCTTTCGCGCCCCGCCTCCGACCCCGCCCTCTGAGCGCAGCTCCAACCTCACTTCCTCTCCCACCGCGACGGCGGCTGGGGAACTGTCGCTTCTTCCCGAAGCTCCGCCCCGCGCGTGGACCCCGCCCTCCCCGCGCACGCGCAAACTGGCCCGGGGCGGGGAGGCTGCTGGGCGCGTGACCGCTTCTCGCCAAACCGACCCTGAGGGGGCCCGCGCGGAAACCTCGGCTCCCTCCAGCTGCTTTGCCTCTCAGAGCCCGACGCGACCCCAGGGCGCCTGCGCAAACGGGCTCCTCGTGAGGCCGCCAGGCCTGTGGTCGCTTCCCTCCCAGTAGGCCTTTCCGCCCTTGGGCCCTGGGAGACCCCAAGGCTGCCTAGGCAATGAGCGCTTCCTCATATAAATGTGATATAAATCATATCACATCACTTCCCTGCTTAAAGTCCTAAAATGATTTTCCATTGCCCTTGGAATCATATCTAAACTCCTTGATGTAGCTTATAAAAACTCTGTGTGGGGGCATCTGGGTGGCTCAGTTGGTTAAGCGGCCAACTCTTGGTTTCAGCTCAGGTCCGGATCGTGAGATCCAGCCCAGCGTCTGGCTCCATGCAAAGTCTGCTTGAGATTCTCTGATTCTCTCCCTCTGTCCTTCCACCCTCTCAAAAATGAATAAATAAATCTTCAAAAAACCCCAACGTTGTGTGACCTGAGCTCCCAGCTTGTCCATCCTGTACCCTCGCCTATCTGCTCCCGCATTCTCTGCAGCCTGTGGGGCCTCCTCTTTGCTCCTGACGAAGGGTGGACTGCCCCCACCCTTTTGCATTGATTCTTCTATTTGGAAGACTGTCCACAAACTTTCCCATGGTTGGCTCCTCCTTCCCATTAGGATCTTGGCTCCAGTGTCACCTTTGGAAGGCCTTCTGGGTCACCAATCCAACATACTACCCCCAGGCACCATTCATCACATCTGCCCAGTCTACTGCATTGCATTTATCATAATCTGAAATGATAACCTTGTTTACATTTATAACATTTGTATATCTCTCTGGTACCCCCTCCCCCTTTTTTTGGTTCTCTGCAGTTTCTTTTTTAAGATTTATTTATTTATTTTGGAGAGAGCATGAGCAGGGGGAGCCACAGAGGGAGAGAGAGAAGCAGACTCCCTGCTGAGCTGGGAGCCCGATGCGGCCGATGTCAAGACCCTGAGATCATGATCTGAGCGGAAATCAACAGTATCAAGAGTCAGATGCTTGACCAGTCGACTAAGCCACCCAGGCACCCCCATCAGTGCAGTTTCTGTAGTATGATGTTTGCTGCTTGTTTAATGAAAGAGAGTATTAAGTAAGTACAAAAGTCATCATTCTCTGGACCCAGCAGTCCTGCCTATAGGCAGTTACTTCACAAATATGGAACAACATATGCACAAAATCATTCACTGTAACATAATTGGTCCTAGAAAACTACTGGACACAATATACATGCTCATCAGCAGGGAACTGGTGAAATCAACTATGGTACATTCTCACAATAGTCCTAAGTAGCAGTCAAAAAAGAAGGAAAATCCCCAGTGAAAAATGAAATGATTTCCAGGATATATTGTTGTGTAAAAAAAAGCAAAGTGCAAAGGACACACACACACACTCTCTCTCTCTCACACAGAAACACATGCTTATTAGGGGAAAAAAAGGAAGGAGAAACCTGAAATTAGTGAAAATAGTCATCTATAGGGGGTTGAGATGGTGTGGGATTTCTTGGATCATACCATTTTGTGTAGTTTTGACTTTGAATAAAAAGTACATTTGAAAGTTAAAAAAATCAAGTGTGGAAACTGAATAAAACCAAAACCAAATGAAAACGAACAAACAAAACAAAACAAATGAGCCTAAGTGCATATCCAAATGATAACAAAACCACGTAGAGAAAATAATTCAGCTGACTTTTAACTCAGCTTTCTGCTTGTATATCCCTGCATGGGATATATTCTAAGGACAAAAGAACTAAATAAAAAATAATAAAATACAAGATAACCTGGAGCACTTTGTAGTGCCAAAAAGTAAGGAAGTGCTTGAAACAAAAGGATGAGGCATGCCCGAGGGACATGGGAGCCACGCAGAAAGAAGCACAACTAGAACAATGTGATCATCCGAAGGGATATTAGACCTTTCAGAGAGGAGTATGACTGGGAGGGGGGCATCAGGGATTGTGCTGGAGTGCTGGCAGTGTTCTATATTTCAATCTGGAGGGGACAGATACATGGGTATATTTACTTTAAAAATCCATTGAGCTGTACACTGATGATCAATGCATGTTACTGTACGCACGCTATAGTCCAATAAAAATTACCCCCCAAAACAATGTTCTTGGATTCTAAGTCATTGACTAAAAAACCCTGATGCATCTACCATGATAATCAAGAAAAGAGAGCAGGTAAAAAGGAAAGCTCTTTAAAGAGAAATGCTGCCAACTGATAATTGCAGAAAGCAAGCGAGGATCGGCAAACCGCCATCGTGAAGCCATCAGTGCAATTCGTTCAGGCAAGGATCACACGTGTGTGGTAAAAACATTAGACAGAGATTGTTGGGGAATAAGACAGTCACGTGGTCTCAAGGTATTACCCCAGACGACTTGTGCTGTAGCAAAGGAAAATGCAACTTAGAGGCGTGTCAGACAGGACCTTGACCATGTGACCAAACTGAGCCTCCCCAACAGTGGGACAGCCTGATCCCAATGCCTCTTGAGGCTGTTGGAGGGGGGAGGGGAAAGGAGATAGCAATTTGTCAAAGCACTTACGCTGAAACTAATGAGGAAGGAATCAGGAAAATCTACAGTCTGGAACATTCTACAAGGCAAGTGCTCTGGATTCTTTAAAAAAATATTGTTGCTTGGGACGCCTGGGTGGCTCAGTCGGTGAAGCGTCTGCCTTCGAATCAGGTCACGGCCCCAGGGTCCTGAGGTCGAGTCCCACATCGGGCTCCTTGCTCAGCGGGGAGTCTGCTTCTCCCTCTGCCTGCCCCTCTGCCTGCTGCTCCCCCTGCTTGTGCGTGCTCTCTCTGATAAGTAAATAAATAAATAAAAATATTGTTGCCTGATTGCCTGGAGAAGGGAGAGTTTTGAGAGACACAGGGGGCCTCCTGCTTCCTGTGGTTACAAGTCCGGGGGAGTGCTATAGTCATTCACTGCGGCAGGCTGTGGAGAAAATGTGCTCGCTGAGGGGCTGATGTAAGCTCTGCAAGGGAAGGAGTGTGTCTTCCAGCGCCCGCGTCGCCAGCATTTGGGACACGGTGGGCGCTCAGTGAATGTGTACTGAAGGAATGAATGAGGTGTCTGCAGGAAGGCCAGGGTCTGTGTCAGTCGCTGTAGACATGTGGCCTGGAGCTCAGGAAAGAGGGCCAGGAGTGAAGCACAGAGATGGGAATGAAGGTGGACAAGCTCCCTTGGGAAGTGATAGAAAGAGGAGTGGTCTGGGGACAGGGCCCTGCAGCCCCCCCACATTAAGAGGTAGGGTATGTGGGGGCAAAGAACCAGCAAAGGAGCTAGAGGAGTGAAAACCCGAGAGGGGCATGCAGACAGGACGGTTCCCCAGGAGCCCTGGCGGTGGGCAAGCGTGGTTGTCTCTCCTGCAGGCTTTTCAGGGCCCCAAGGTCTGGAGCTGGCTACAACTGTCATATGTACTCCCGGGAGCGCCTGGCTCGGCCCACCCCTGTTGAACCTATCAGAGCTGGCAAGGCCCAGTTTTAGCCAGGCCTGAAGGTGCCAGCAAATTGTGGGGACAGCCTATTTGCTTGGGTACCTCCAATTCAATGAGCCCCACCCCAAAACAAATGCTGCTCTGAGTCTGCCCCTCCTCCTGTGTGCCCTTGGAAAATGGCACCACAAGCATCTCATTCCAGGAGCCAGACCACTTCTGAGAGGCCCCTTCAGCTGGGCCCTCCACTCATCCTGTTGTCTCCTGGTATCATTGCAATTAACAGCAGGGCCCATAAGGTGCACCATGTCCCTGGGGGTAGGGACTGTCCCGAGGCCCCCCCCCCCAAGGGGCAGGCTGTGGGCCTCAGGGATCCACAGTGGCCAGGGCACAAAGGGTAGCAGGGGTGTCAGTACCTACCTCCTGGGTGGACACTTGGTTCAGAGGGGTTAAATATTCCAACCCCTGTTGAAAATCACAGCATTTGGAGCCTGCAGGCGTACAAGGGGCTGCACCTAGACTCTAGGGGCAAAGGCAGGGCGCAGCCTATGGCTGCTCCATCTTCACGTGGAGTTTCTGATCTCCTCTCCTGACAGCACAGTCCCCTTTCTCCTGGGCCTCCCACTCCCAGCCTTGCAGCATCCTTTCCCCTCCTGTATTCCCTCCCTTGCCTACCCATCCCTGCCCAGACACACCTACACACTTCTGCACAGACAAGCTTCCAGAATGTGGGGTCCCCAATCACTGTCACCACCTTCTCCCTTCCCCACCCTGCAGCCACTTCTTGCTCACCAACATCACCAACGACCTTCTTGTTACTAATGCCTCTTGGCAGTACCAGACACACACCCCTTTCTGGAAGAGTGTTCTTGGCTTCTCATACTGACCTTTCCCTGAGGTTTAGTGTCAGGAAGCTCCTTGGCCTTTACCATGTCTCCAGTTGGTAAAATGCATCAAGTCGCAGTCCTCTCTTCTCTGTTCATGCTACACTCCCTGGGAAGCTACCTCATCTGTCCTGAGATTCTAGAATATCCTATCCACACCTAACTCCTGATCGTCATGGTAGAAGGCTGCACAGGGCTCTGGAATTAGATTGGGCCAGGGTTCCAGTCAACTCTTCCATCAGGCTCCTACCATACACCCTGAAGATCTCATTGCTGCCTCCATGTCCATCTTGCTTTCTATGCTGAGGTCCTGATCCCCATGTCCAAGTGTCCACTGGATGGCTCCTAATCACCAGAGGGTTCTTGTCACCCCTGAGCCAGGAGGCACTGGCACAAGGGACTCAACGACCATCTCTAGGGTCTGTCTGAAACGCACATCTGTGTCACTCCCCTGGAGGGGACAATTTCTGCTTGGGGCCACCATTTAGCCCTGACTTTTGTAGAGAATCCCCCTCTCCCTCCCACCCATGGGTATCCAGGGGGCTGGCCTCCCACCACCCATCCCACTGCTGCCCAAAATGATTGGAGCGTGACCTGACTCTGAGCAATAAAAGGACAGAATTTATTTTCTGGGGGCATCAGAGAAAGAAACTACACTACAGGGCGAGAAGGGGCTCCTTGCTGGTTGTGAACAGAGATTCAGTGGAAACCGCAAGCAGCCGTCTTCTGATCCTGAGGCAATGGCCTGGGATAGAGCAGACACTTCAGGGTGCAAAGGGGAGATAGGAAGAGACTGGGTATTTGGCGAAATTGTCCATCTACTGCCAATATCCCTGAACTTCTCAGTTTTATAAACCAATGTTTCCTTTATTGTTTAAACCAATTTCTTTTATGGTTAAATCAATTATTGGAAACCAAAAGCAGCCTGGCTAATATAGTTCCTTTTAGATAAGAGTCAGTCTCACATTCACCTTTAATGGGATTCAAAATTTCAACAAAATTTCCTGACTCGAAATAACATGAGAGCATTGGTAAGTATCACGTGAGCTGCCAGACCATACCAGCTCCTGAGCGGGCCCTACTGTTTGATACTCCCAGCTCTCGGGCGGAGCCAGGGACTTCTTGCTGCTCTTCAAAGGCTTTGCCCATTGGGCCTCTGTCTTCCCAGCCTGGGGACCCAGCATTCACCCCATGAGGTCCAAGCAGGAGGGCAACTTCCTTCTAGCCTTGACTGCCCTAGGTACCCTCCGCCAAGGAGCAGGTGCCTAGTGACCCCCAGTGCCCACACACCAGGCAAGGTGGGAGGTCAGTGCTACCAGCCCATGCTTCTCCCCTTCCCCAGCACTCTGAGGGTTCCTCTCAGGCAGTGAGGGTGTGCAGAGTGAAAGGCCCTGTATCCATGCGGCAGGGGAAGGATCCACTGCTACACCGTGGGTGAACGCAGGGTGTGGGGGCTGGGCCAAGGCTGAATGACCTCAAGTCAGTCACCTGTCATCCCTAAGAAGTGAGAGATGCCCATGTCCAGGACGAGACAAGCAGAGGGAGTACCCAAAGAGCTGCTGCATGAAGGGCCAGGACATCGCATCTCTGAGCATAGGGGGAGAGCTGCAGCCGGGGCGGCGTCAGGATGAAGGAAATGGAGTTTTCAAGAGTGGCCCCCACTGTGCAGAGTTAACAACTAGGGACAGACATGGCACAGGGACTTGCCTGAGGGCATACCGCAGAGGTCCCCAACTCCCTGACCTGCTTTTCCTTGTCAAGTGCACACTGGCTGCAGCAGCTGAGGGGCCCCCAGGGCTGGCTGTCACTTGGCCTCCTGCCAATGTCCCGAACCTGTCCGAGATCAGGTGACAGGACTGGGCCGTAGGGGCCAGCTGCTTCCCCTTTCAGGCCTGAAGAGGAGTTTCTGGAGGGTTTATTCTCAGCAGGCTAAACATGATAGGCCAAAGTCCATCCCTTGGAGCCCATCCAAACAGCCCCTTTTTTCCTTTGTATCCTGAGACACTTCTAGAAGCTGGCTGCACTCAGATGCTGGCTCCCCCACTTCACTCCTAGGTGCCTCGTTGTCTTACTTTTTGTGTGAGGCGTGGGAGCAAACCCACGTCAAGTGCTGTGAGCTGTGCCTGGCACCTAGCAAGAACCAGGTATGGATACCCAGGTACCTGCCAGCTATGATGATGAGGAGCCAAATTGCAACAGGAGAACATTTAATGCTACATGCAGCTTGTAGCCTGGCCGGGCTCCTCCCCACACTCTGAGAATCCTATTTGGAGAACCCCTTCTCCATAGCTTCAGTCACTTCAGGGTGCAGAAAGCGGCTAGCCAAGCGTTCGATGTCATCCAGCGTCAGGCGGTTCAGGGACCTCTCATAATCCTAAGGATAGAAGGCCAGAAGGATTCAGGGGGTGCCAGTTGGGGTTACCCTATGACAGAGGCAGGGGATGGGAGCCGCTGGGCTGGGAGTGGATGTCCCGGGCTACCCTTCTCACCCTCTGTAGCTGATCCAGGACTCTGCTGGCGTCTGCAGCACTGAAGTGGCAGGCCAAGACTTTGGAGATCAGCTGCCAGGCTGGTGTTGGTGGTGGTGGGGCCTCCACCAGTCTCCGGGCAGCACTTTCTTCCAGTAACACCTTCTCCAGAGGTTTGACCACTAGGTTGAGCTTGGAATTGGGCCCAACGCTGTAATCGGAGAGTCTTTTCCCATCTGCCAAAGAGAGATTGATGGAGTCATTACTCACAGCGCAGCTCTGCACCATCTGTCTGAGGAGGGTTCAGTCACCTCCCTGAAGGTAGAGTGGCCAGCATCCCCATCCATCACACTCCTTCCCGGGCTCGGCCTAGACACTCCGTCCCCTGAATTCCTGCAGGGCTCCCTGGGCGTCTCCTCTTCCCAAGGTACCTGCCAGGGCCTTGCCCTTAAACAGCAGCCGCTGCTGGCGCACGGGGACGTTGAGCTTCTCAGAGACCAGATGTTTCAGCGTGGACACCGGCTCGTCCTCCGACACCTGGCCGGGCCGAGGGTACGAGGCAGGGGCTGAGTCCGCGGCCCCCGCCGAGGGCGGCTCTCCCGGCCTCCCCATCCCCGCCCTCGGCCCGGCCCATCCCTGCGCCCAGGGGGTGGTGAGTGCGCGGGGGCCCGGCGACGCTACCTGCAGGCTGCACTCACGGCCCTGGAGCGCTTTCACGGTCAGCTGCATGGCGGCCGCGGCGGCGTCCATTGCGGCGGGCGCGCACCCCAACAGCCCCCCGCTGCGCGCCGCCGCCCCGGGCGCGCGGG